>NC_051388.1:51047616-51052616 GCF_015228065.2 Penaeus monodon | reverse complement strand
GACTTCTACTTTGTACCGTAGGGAAATCGTTGCTTATGGAACCAGGTAGCAGAGATGTTTCTGTAGAAGTTATGTACGTCAGTATTACATCACCATGTGTGTGAAGTTTCTCATTTGTCATGTATTTCACCATTTCCATCAAGGCATTCTCTTTCCTGTTTTATTTTCAAATATATAGTATAAATCCTTAGCTTTCCTAAGATAGATTGAAAACTAGAAGTTCTCTTGTAAAGAAGAGGAACCTGTAAGCATTTGAAGTTAAAAGGAACTAAGAAGCAATTGGTTTGGTGGTTCTGTGAGGGGGAAATATCTTCTGGAAAAGAGAACTTTACAAATCATTTTTTAATAGGGAACTCAGACTAGTGATTTGCATATAACGAGATTTTTTGGTAATTCATAGTAGAATGATTGTAGTAGTGATTCATAAATGATGTTAGTTATTCAAGATATGAGGAAGTAACTAGAAATTTTGGCTTTCGTGTTTATTGTGACATGAAAAAGTTTATGCAATGATTATTTAACAGTTTTTGATGACAATTGATGCATTTTAATCAAGATGATGCAGTTTCCCTCAATGACCTTTCCTGTTACAAACTAGTTTTATAAGATGTACCATGATATTTTGGGTAGTCTATAGTGTTCATGCAATACAGATAAAAAAATCTTTACATAGCAGTACTGCCATATATTTTCTAATATAGAGATTTGTAATGATTGAATATCTTCAACCAAGCCACCTCATGCTGTACAGAATATGCCATGTAGTGTTTTCATATATAGTGTTATTAAGTTGATGCATGATATCAAGTTTTATTAAGTTTTACCTTGTTACAAATGAATAGTTACCTTGCTGTATGAATTGATTAAGTTTTTTTTTATAAACATTATAACAGAGAAAAACAAATAGCAGTTAGCATAATGCATTTCTAGCATATGGGTACTGTATTGTAATTGTTGGCTTGTCAGTTGAAAAGCATCTTGTACTGTTAGTGTTTTGGTGTGAAGATTGAAGTATAAAAGAGTTTTTAACTTTCAGAACTCTTTATAACCATTTGTATGATGCAAATATAGCTGTAAGATGCTCAAAAAGTTGTGAACAGTACATAGAAGTTTGCTTGTGACATAAGTATTATGTGTGTATTGTATGCTCTTTTTTGAAGAGATACCAAGAGAAAGTTATTATCAAAGGATGTGGTAGTTGAAAGTAGTTTTTACAGTATTTGTATGAGAAACTCCCATTATATTCACATTTTGAGTAGTAGACTTTATTTTTATATAGAAGGATGGATATATTGGTCTTTATTGAAGAGCAAATCCTTAGGCAACATCAAATGTAAAAGAAAAAAAGAACAAGTGACTATGCTTGTTTGTCAAAGGCCATAATGATTTGCTAGAAAGAGTAAGTGTGAGTGCTCGTGTTTTTGTTGTTAGTGTTTTCCTCAAACTATTGCTTGCTGACATTATCATTCACCTTACCCTCCCAACAGCAAATAACTTCAAAGTGGCCAGTGGCTGCAGGAATTCCCAACACATCAATGTCTCATTTTTCAACTGTAAATATGCTTGTCGTTAAATAAATTATGAGAAGACGACCATTGAGTCGAGATTCTTTTGTGCATTTTATATTTATTGACCATTGTATATTGGCAACACAAAACTATCATTTTACACTTTTTCTTCTTTTCTCTGTAGAAGAGCATGTATCACCCACTTAAACATTTGATGATTGATTCACATTCATTTCTGCTATGTGTGCAATTGAATTTATTTTTCAAGTGTAGTTATATTGTTTGAGTTGAATACATATCAAGGCCAAAAATATTTTTCTAGGTGTAGATATTAAGTTAATTTTAGTACAATAAAAACAAAAGGAAAAAAAAAAATAGACTGAGATAAGGAGTACAAATAATGGAGAATTTTGATTTTAGAATTACTTCACCTTCAACATCACTGAAAATACAATGTGTACAGTAGATGATAATGACTGATACATTTTCTCTATTTTTAAGATGTATACATTAATTTTAAAATCTTCATTCTTTGATTCTTTTATTCTAAGTTATTCCTTGTAATGTGGTGGACACAGACAGCTAACCAATCGTTGCCTAACATTTTAATTGATAACATAAATAATTATCATTCATTATCAGCAAACCGTAATATTCATTGCTTACAACAAGTAGTCATGGTCACAGTGATTATTGAATGAGATTCACCTGAAGACTGTTCTATCCATATTTTATGTTTACTTTTAAATATGAAAAATAACAGGAGTTCAGATGAAATCTTTTAATATTGTTTATACATGACCGGAAAATTCTTTTAAATCTCAACTTAGCAGTGAAATATGTGCTAGATAGTGGTGCTTTGTGTAAGTTATAATATAGGTCAACATAGCTTCATTATTCCTTTGTGTTGTTTGAGACTGTGTTAAAACCTAATGTCTTGTAATGATAGAATTAAGTGCAGATATTTTGTTATTTACACAACATTGATAACCTTGCTGTGTTTACACTATGCTTCAGCAAATGTATCTTACTTAGGTATCATTTTTATGAGCATTAATATTGACTATACGATAGCTGTAACTTTAGTTTGAGACATTGTTTTGTTTTACATTACTTTATGAATGATAATAAGAAGTGCACATGCGTTTGGGAATGTAAGAAAATGCACATGTTATTAGAATGCCTTTGGCTTTTTAAGATTTGTAGAAGAAAATAGATGTTTATGATTTAGATCCATGTAAGCTGTAGACAGCAGTAGAAAATATTTGCAGTTATAATTAAGCATTGTTTCAAATATATTCCATTGTGAACAGTTTCAAATATGATAGGTAATGTTTTGTGTATGTCAGTTTTGATTGTTTCTTAATCCTTGTGTATTAGAACAAAATCTGTTTATTAAGGTTTTCTCTATTTATTGCTTTATAATTATAGCCTACATTTACTCTGTACTTGGCCTAGTCAGGGCTTGCTGAATGTGGTGATATGCAAATTATAATGAAATTGGACGAGTTTTGTTTTACAATATCCTTACAATAAGATTATTAAATGCTTCACACTGGATTAGTGAAGGAAATGCAGAATGCAGTCTCTCTCACTCTCTCCTCTCTCCTTTCCTTTCCTTTCCTCTCCTCTCCCTCTCCTCTCCTCTCCTCTCCTCTCCTCTCCTCTCTCCTCTCTCCTCTCCTCCTCTCTCCTCTTCTCCTCCTCTCTCCTTCTCCTCTCTCCTCTCTCCTCTCTCTCTCTCTCCTCCCTCCTCTCCTCCCTCCCTCCTCTTCCTCTGCCTCCTCCCTACCTCTCTCTCTCTCTCCCCCTCCTCCCTCTCTCTTCTCCTCTCTCTCCCTCCCTCCTCCTCTTCCCTCCTCCTCTCCCTCTCCCTCCCCTCCTCCTTCTCTCCCCCTCTCTCTCTCTCTCTCTCCCCTCTCTCCCTCTCTCTTCCCTCCTCCTCTCTCCCTCCCCTCTCTCTCTCCTCCTTCTCTCTCTCTTCTCCTCTCTCCCCTCCTCTCTCCTCTCCTTCTCTCTCTTCCTCTCCTCTCCTTCTCTCTTCTCTCCTCTCTCTCCCCTCTCTCCTCTCTCTCTCCTCTCTCCCTCTCCCTTCTCTCCCCCCTCTCTCTCTCTCCCTCTCTCCCCCTCTCTCTCTCTCTCCCCCTCTCGCTCTCTCCCCCCCCTATCTCTCTCTTTCTCTTTCTCTTTCTCCTTCTCCTTCTCCTTCTTTCTCTATCTCTCTCTGTCAGTCTCTTTGTCGGTATGGGTGTGGAGATTTTACAGAGTTGCCGTTCACGTTTCCCCTAAAATGTTTGGGTTATTAGTTAACGTAGCGCGCGTGTCCACCGTTGGTATTTTGAGAGAGGACTTTATAGTGTAATATTCTGATGCGTTTGGTTAACATTCGTCTGGTTTCAAAATTACTTTTTAGCAAAATTTGGCATTTGCGTGTATGGGCTTTTTGTAAATCTTGAAGTAAATCCGTTAAGGTCGAAATAGGGGAGAGAACCTATTTTTATGGAACATCAGTGTTTAAAGAAACTTGCGTTTTACTGATTTTATTATGATGACCTTTATTAAATAATATTTTGGAGGAACTGAATCGGGAAGGAGCGGAGATATTTCCTCCCCCCAAAAAAGAGAAAAAGAAAGAAGTGCCCTGTTTCAAGTCACAGTGAAGAGGGACGAGTCGCAATACATTAAAAAATGATGTCCTAGGTGTTCCTCCGAATTACGTACAAGTTTCATGAAAGGGATGGATAAGAAAGAGTAAGTTTTAAAAAATCTATTTGAAGTAGCAACAGCAAGAAATGATTTGAGAAGGGGGAAAAAAGGCAAAATAAATTACTGACCACGAGCTTTCTGAATTCGATCGGCCTCGCTTTCGTTGTGCAAAGATTGAGACGTGGACGTGACAGGGTGTGCATGATTCATGCCCAACAAATTGTTAATAATACGACGGAGGGAAGAATAAGAGAACACGAATATGCCAAGGGCCTTTTCGCTTCCTTGCTGCTTTAAAACGGAGGCAATTACATCGAAAAGATCTTCGGCATATTCGTGTGTTTTCTTGCTCCTCCCTTCGTTGTTTCATTGGCAAGGACAGGAGGACGCACTACTTTTTACCCGAGTATATTTTTCATGAGTGTTTTCACGAGAATATAAAGTAAATTTAATATGTCAATTAGTGGCATGAGATATATGACATTGTGTCCTTGAAAATGCAAACAATTTTGTTGATTTTTTTTTTCTGTCGGCCCTTTCTTAGGACGCAAATTTTGACGTGGGTCTTGGCTTGTATTACGCATAAGTACAGTGATTAGGGGTAGCCATGCTCCTTTTTTTCGGTGTTTGCTTTTTCGTTGGGCGAGGAAAAAAAGTAAAGACTGAAATTATGAATGAATGAATGAATGAGGTGGGGGGATATTGCTCCCTCTCTCTCTTTCTGTCTGTCTCTTTCTCTCTCTCTTTTAGGAAAGACGAAGTAACTATGTCAAAAGTTGTATCCTG
>NC_051388.1:51030116-51035116 GCF_015228065.2 Penaeus monodon | reverse complement strand
AGCATAATGCTGCTGCAGTGCTGGACTCGTCTCCCAGGTCAGTATACAGTGTTGTTTGAGAAAGTTAAATGTGAAAAAAACGAATACTCTTAATATTATTGCGTAACTAAAAGTGGTGGATACAACAACGTGACCACATGTTTATTGCACTATGTTAACGTACCAAACACCTCACAGAAGAAATTTCACGAGAGAACTACCGATTATTTCAGGTTTACAATGTATCACAACAAGGTAACTAGCTTCTATAATTAAAAAATTCCCGCAGTTCTCACCGACTGCCTGTAGATAAGGGATCGAAGCAAAGGGACTGAGTAATGAAGTGTTTTTTTTTTTTCACATACTGGCATCTCCACAAGCCAACGAACTGTAGTTTCAGATTTGGCAGCGAGAATTTAAAGACCATAAACTGCAAAGAATTCAAGACCATAAAACAAATATTTTGTCAATTGACAAAAAAACAATGTGTATTTCAGCTTACTGTATCAAAAAGGTTGAGAGTTACACCCAGACTAAACCTGACAGTTTTAACAATATTAACAGAGCAGTTGTCACATTATGACGCAACTCTTGACAGTTTCAGCAGTTAATGATGTATTGTGAATATTGGCGACGAATGAGATTAAACTACGCGATCCTATATTTTCTAAGTTGAGATAGAAATTATGCGCACATATCTGCTGGAGAATTCATCGGGTTCGGGTTAAGGGTCACTCTAAGATGCGTGTCACCCTAAGATACGAGTCACTCTAAGATGCGTGTCACCCTAAGATACGAGTCACTCTAACATGCGAGTCACTCTAAGATGCGAGTCACTCTAAGATGCGAGTCACTAAGATGCGAGTCACTCTAAGATGCGAGTCACTCTAAGAGACGAGTCACTCTAAGATGCGAGTCACTAAGATGCGAGTCACTAAGAAGCGAGTCACAAGATACAAGTCACTCTAAGATGCGAGTCACTTAAGATGCGAGTCACTCTAAGATGCGAGTCACTCTAAGATGCGAGTCACCCTAAGATGCGAGTCACTCTAAGATGCGAGTCACTCTAAGATGCGAGTCACTCTAAGATGCGAGTCACTCTAAGATGGAGTCACTAAGATGCGAGTCACTCTAAGATGCGAGTCACTCTAAGATGCGAGTCACTCTAAGATGCGAGTCACTCTAAGATGCGAGTCACTAAGATACGAGTCACCCTAAGATGAGAGTCACTCAAGATGCGAGTCACCTAAGATGCGAGTCACTTAAGATGCGAGTCACTAAGATGCGAGTCACTCTAAGATGCGAGTCACCCTAAGATGCGAGTCACCCTAAGATGCGAGTCACTCTAAGATACGAGTCACTCTAAGATGCGAGTCACTCTAAGATGCGAGTCACTCTAAGATGCGAGTCACTAAGATGCGAGTCACCTGAAGATGCGAGTCACTTTAAGATGCGAGTCACCCCAAGATGAGAGTCACTCTAAAATGTGAGTCACTCTAAGATACGACTCACCCTAAGATGTGAGTCACTCTAAGATGCGAGTCACCCTAAGATACGAGTCACACTAAGATGCTAGTCACTCCAAGATGCGAGTCACTCTAAGATACGAGTCACCCTAAGATACGAGTCACTCTAAGATGCGAGTCACTCTAAAATGCGAGTCACTCTAAGATGCGAGTCACTCTAAAATGCGAGTCACTCTAAAAGAGTCATTCTAAGATGCGAGTCACCCTAAAGAGTCACTAGAGGAGTCACTCTAAGATCGAGTCACCCTAAGATGCGAGTCACTCTAAAATGCGAGTCACCCTAAGATGCGAGTCACTCTAAGATGCGAGTCACTCTAAGATGCGAGTCACTCTAAGATGCGAGTCACTCTAAAATGAGTCACTCTAAAAGAGTCACCCTAAGAAGCGAGTCACTCTAAAATAGTCACCCTAAGATGCGAGTCACCCTAAGATGAGTCTCTAAGATGCTAGTCACTCCAAGATGCGAGTCACTCTAAAAGAGTCACTAAGATGCGAGTCACCCTAAGAGGCGAGTCATTCTAGATGCGATCACTCAATAGTATGCTGAGTCACCTAAAGATCACTCTAGGATGCGAGTCTCCCTAAGATATGAGTCACTCTAAGAGTCACCCTAAGATGCGAGTCACTCTAAGATGCGAGTCTCTAAGATACGAGTCACTCTAAGATGCGAGTCACTCTAAAATGCGATTCACCCTAAGATACGAGTCTCTCTAAGATGCGAGTCACCCAAAGACGTAACTCGTCATAAGATGGGAATCACCCCAGGATGCGAGTCACTCTGAGATGCAAGTCACCTTTTAACACACTAAGATATGTGACCATATGCGGCGGGGATGGCATGTGCGTACCTGTCATGCCCACTGTGTGTTAAGTTTATTAATTGTGTTTACATAGAGGTGGCTCGCCGAGTGCTTAGTTACCAAGGAGTCAATTACTAGTACTACCTGTCTCACCTGTTTATACTTTTCTTTACTTTTTAGTTATATTGCGATTAGTATTAGTGGATGATGTTGTTATAATCATTGTGTCATTGATACATAATAGCGGCATCGATATTAAAAGTAATCGATTTTTTTACTGGTAACTTAGAGAAAGGGGAAATAATGGGAGGTCACTAAGGCTACTATTTGTCTCCTTGTGGCTGAGCACTTAGAAGCCATTTCACAAAAACTACAGCAATAATTTGATGCGTAGTGGCTTATCCTAATAGATGCATTTTAAGATATATCCTTGACTTTCACGTAAAGGTAAAGAGACGGTGATGCATTAGCCTGGTTACATTTCATGGCCTGAAGTCCACTGTCACTGCAGCTGAATTTCCAAAGGTTATCTTTAAGCCAAAACACTGACTTAACTCCCAGCTGCTGACCAGTGAAAGAAGAACTGAATTGCATTATCTCCTGTAATGAAGAGAGGTGTTTGTGCGTGTGTATATATATATATATATTTTCATATATATATATATATATATATATATATATATATATATATATATATATATATATATATATATATATATATATATATATATATATATATATTTTTTTTTTTTTTTTTTTTTTTTTTTTTTTTATCAAGGTTATATAACACAGAATAATTTATTTATCATGAGTAGCTACCATTCAGAATTGGAGTGTGCATTCACCACTAAACCATTTGACTAGGAAAAGGGAAAATAAAGCGAACCCATAGCCTCAGAATTAATTAAATGGAATACCAGTGAATGCACCTCACTCCTCACTGACCTACATCGTAGCATACGCGAATATGTGAGGAGTATTTTATATTTGTCTCAAAATCTATGTGACATTGTCAGAGAGAAAGGATGAGTTACGGTCACCGGAATACATGCGTCCGAAGCTCAGTCAGGTTAATCAAGGAAAATACATATATCTTCGACAGAATCCATTTTACACCCAAACGCCTCTCTTAAAGGAAATGCCAGCATGGCATCCCTGACCCGCACATTCCGAAAATTGGCCTCGACAGGTGTCTCTGCCAACCGGAAACAAATGATTGCTTCGTTGACGTGGCTCTGGGACGATTTCGGGAGTACGTATGGCCTTCGGTTAAAAACTTTTTCAAGAATGAGTCTGGCAAGAATGAAAGGGAGTGCTGCTATCGAGAGCGAATGGCCAGCGCTGAGAAGGAAAATATTACCGTGCGTGAAAAAGGCTTGGCAAGGAGACAATTCTGAGCGAACATGCGGCTTATACTGAGAATGTTGTCGACTGTGAACTTATTACTACATCCACATGGGAGATTCCAAATGCTTCAGGTGAATACAGAGCAGGCATTAAGCAACATTAAAGATGTGGTTGTATCTATCGATAAGTACTAAGCTGTTATTGAAATATATGAATGTAAGTGTAATAGTGAGAGCAGGTGTATGGCGTTGAGTGGCAGCGAGACCCAGTCAAATGTAGATGTCAATGGCTGCGAAACGTCATCAAATGATAATGCTGATAAAGCCCTCTTGGGCACTCGCCTACTTTCCGCTGGGTGGAACTGAACCGTAACAAATCTAGATTAACATTTTGAGTGCGATGCCGAGACGGAGTTTTTGCCAGGGCTGTTTTTATTTCGAAGTTGCTAATCAACGAGCTGCCGAGTTTAGACCTCTGGAAGTATGGCACGCACAAAGACGTTATCGCGGACTAGCTGGCACTGAGACATTATCAAGGAGGCGGTTCGGGCGGAGAGCCTCAGGGCCGCACTCAGGGGGACGTAATGACGAGCGTATCGATGATGCCGCAGCGACGGTGGGGGAGGGAGGGAGAGGAAGGGGGAAGGAGGGAGAGGAGGAAAGGGGGGATTCCTGGAGGCAGGCTAGACCTTCCTCCCAGATCCTTGGTGCAGCACATTCGTCACGCATCCCCCCCCCGATTCGTAATAACGTCGCAGTCTCGTCGCGGTTCTAAAGCCTCCCCGGGTTTATTTCGGCGTCTCCTAACGCTGGTAATTAGTAACAAACAAAAAATGGCGCATCGGCAGTCATTAATGGCGAAGGGAGAGCGGTGGTGATGGAAGACAGCGAGGCGAGGGGCGCTAGTCGGTATCGGGCGGGTGCAGGCGTGCGTAGCGGGAGATTTCCTGGCCGCCACCGTCGCCGCGCTCCGTTTAGCCGTAAGTTATTTTAGCGGGACACTCTAGGACGCGCTCGTTAAGGAGCGAGCTTTAAGAGAGCGTACTTCCCGGCTTCCTTGACAACGCCGGCGAACGATTCTTGACTGCAGCAATGACTTGCTCTCCCCCCAAAAAGAAATATTTAGAAGTAGCAGAACGCGGGCAGTATGAGAGTGTCCACGTGCAGGCTCCCCGGGGACCCTTCCCTCCCCTCCCCCTCCAGCACCACCGCGACGCTCACGTGTCATCGCTACGGCGCCACAACCACCGCCGCTACCACCACTACTACCACTCTCAACAATCGAGGCCCTCAAAACAAAAAGTCAAGAGGAAAGTTTAATCTAATGCGGGTCAAGTCAATAAATAGTA
>NC_051388.1:50984645-51007145 GCF_015228065.2 Penaeus monodon | reverse complement strand
AAAAAAAAAAAAAAAAAAAAAAAAAAAAAAAAAAGGTTTTAAAGGCAAAAAGAGAAAAAAAAAAGGAAAAAAAAAAGAAAAAGGGGGAAGGGGGGGGAAAAAAGGGGGGGAAAAAAGAAAAGGGGGGGAAGGAAGAAGGGAAAAAGGGGGGAAGGGGGGAAAGGGGAAAAAAAAAGAATTAAGATTAAAAAGGAAAGAAAAAAAAAGAAAAAAGGAAAGAGGAAAACAAAAAGGGGGAAAAGGGGGGAAATTTTTAAGGGAAGGGGGGCCGGAGAAAAAGGGTTTTTGGGAGAAAAAAAAAAGAAGGGAAGAAATTTTTAAAAGGGGAAACCCAAGGGGGGGGGAAGAAAGGAGGAAAAAAAAGGGAAAATCCGGAAAAAGGAAAAGGGGAAAGAAGGAAAAGGAAAGGAAAAGAGGAAAAAAGAGGGAATTTAAGGAAATAAAGGGGGAAAAAAGGGGAAAAAGGGGAAAAAGGGGAAAAAGAAAAAAAGGGGAGAAAAGAAAAAAGGAAGGAGGATTTTGAAGGGAAAAGTTTTCTGAAATTTTTCCATTTTTTCCCTTTTAACCTTTTAATTTTTTTTTTTTTTTTTTGTACAAATTTTAAAAAAAAAACCCCTGAAAATTTTTTCCTTTTTTGGGTTTTAATAAAACCCCAATTAAACCTTTAAAATACCAAAGTAAAAGAGTATGTAACAAAAAAATTTTAATTAAACCCCTTTAAAAAAAAGAAAATTGGAAAAAGGGATTTTTGTTTGAATTTAACAAGGTAAAAAATAAAAGCCAACACAAAACTACTCAATTTGTTTTCCCAAAATAATTTAAAAAAAGGGCTTTTAATTAAATGAAAATTTTTGGGGGAACTCACCCACTGGACTTTAAAAAAATTTTTCTTTAAAAAATTTTTTTTAAACAAAAAAAAAAAAACCAAACACCAAAAAAAAGGCCACAACCCCAAAAACCTTCCTCTTTTTAAAAATAAAAAAAGGTTGAAAAAAAACAAGCCAAAAAAATTTCCCTTTTTCTTTTTTTCCTTTTACATTTGGGGTTGCCCAAAGGTTTTGTTTTAAAAAACCCAAAATTCTCCCCCTTTTCTATATAAAAATTTTAAAAGTAAAACAACCCAAAGGAAATTTAAGGGGAAGTTTTCATAAAAAACTTAAAAAAAACCAACTTTCCCCCAAAACCATCCTTTGTTTTAAAAAATTTCTCGGGTATCCTTTAAAAGGGATCATCCAACCCAAAATTTAAAAAAACAAAAATGGTAAAAAACTTCAGGTAACTTTCAAAACCTTTTGACCATTTTTTTAAAAATAATATTTTTTTCCTATAAAAGGGTTTTTTTAAAGGTTCTTAAATTTTAAATTTTTTAAACTTCTTTCAAAAAACATTAAAAAGGAAAATTTTTACAAAATGAAAAAAAGAAAATTTTTAAAAATATTTTAACCCTTTTAAAATGAAAAAATGTTTTAGTTAATTTTTCTAGTTTGTTTTCTGTGTTGAATTTTTAAAAATTAAAAAAATTTCCCCAATTTTTTCCCCCCCCAAAAGTCTTTTTTTTTTCTTTTTTTAACAAAAAATTAAAAAACATTCATGAAAATTTTTTAACCTTATAGGAAAACTAAAAACAATTTAACTACTTTTTTAAAAAAATTTTAAATTTCAAATCCATTAAGAAATAATGGGTTAATTAAAAAATTTTTAAGTTTTTTACGGGTTTCCTGGAAAAGAAGAAAAAAATTAAATAAA
Source organism: Penaeus monodon (assembly GCF_015228065.2). NCBI lineage: Eukaryota > Metazoa > Arthropoda > Malacostraca > Decapoda > Penaeidae > Penaeus > Penaeus monodon. The sequence continues at coordinate 51,005,399 of NC_051388.1, read as the reverse complement.
GTTTTTTCCAAAAAAAATTGTAACAAAAAAAAATTAAAAAGGGAACTGCCTAAATTCTTTTTTAATTTTTTAATTTTGGAAAACCAAACGGTTAAAAAACTTTGGGAAAAATTTTTAATTCCTAAACCAAACCAAAATTTTTAAGTTATTTTATTTGGGGGTTGGGAATAAATTAAAAAATATTTAGGAAACACAAAACCAAAAAAACAATCACACTATTTAAAAAAATCCTTTAAAACAAATATTATTTTCTTTTTTTTTAAAAAAGGTTGAAAAGGTTCTTTTTCCAAAAGTTTTTCCCCCCTTTTCCAAAAAAAAAATTTGTTCAAAATTTTTTAAAATTAATTTTCCCAAAAAATTCCCTTTTCTTTAACAAAAACCCCGGAGTTTTTCTTTTTATCTTAAAAAAGGCCTAAATTTTAAACCAAAATATTATGTAAACGGCAAAATGTTGTTGAAATTTTGGAATAAACTAAAAAATTTAAACAAAAATTGATGATTCTAAAAGAAAAATTTTAATTTTTTCAAAAAACATCTCGTCCTTTTCCAAACCAACAATTACCCTTAAGCCCAAGTAAAAATCAAGGCCTCTGTTTTTTTGTCATTAAAATGAAAAAAAAAAACCTTAATATTCCGAATTTTTTTTCCCAACAAAAATTTAATTTAAACCATCAATTTAAAAAAATAAAAAAATTTAAATGCATTTCGTACACCAAAAAATTCGGGGAAATTAAACCCTTAAAAACCTTTTTAAAAAAAATACCTGGGGTTAGGGCTAATTAAAATTTTTTTTATTTTAAACCCAATTGAACCCATAAACTCCCAAAATATATTCATTTATTTGTTTTCCCATGGGAGAGGGAAACTGCATCACCAATTTGTTCGGTCTATCTTTTTAAAAACTTTGATAAATTTTTGAAAATAAACAAAACAAAAATTTTTTATTTTGAAAACTTTTTTAATAAATTATTTAATTTTTATAAAAATAAAAAATTTTATATAAATATATTTTTTAAAATTAAAAATTTTTTAAATTTTTTTAGAAATTTTTCCCCCTACAAAAAAAAGCCTACTTTTAATTCAAACTACATTTTTTTTACAAAAATTATTTAATTATTAAAATAATTTAATATATATTTTTGAAATAAAAAAAGGGGAAAGAAAATCTAAAATGGCAAATAAATAAAATAAAACTCAAACCCCCTTAAAAAGGGAAAACCACAAACACCCAACCCCAACAAACTTTTTCCCTTTTGTACAAATAAATAAAGGTTTTGTTTTAAGGCATAAATATTAAAAAATTAATATATTATTTTATAAAATAAACATTAAAAAAATAAAAAAATAAAAACATATTTACAAAAAACCAAAATATGATTTTAAATTACATTATGTTATCTGTTTTTTTTGGGGGGTTATTTAAATATGTTTTTTTATAAGAAAATTCAAAGGAAATTAAAATATATCTTTATTTTATATCTGTAATTTATACTATGAAATTTTTGAAATTATTTTTAATTTTAAAAATTTTAAAATAAAATTTATAAAATATAATTTTAGATATATTATTTTATATAAAAGATTTTAATAAATTAATATATAGTAGTTATATAATTATATATATATAATCTATATATAAAAACTAATATAAATAATACTATATTTATAAAATTTTATATATATATATAATTTTTATTTTAATATTATAAAATATGTATAGATAAATATGATTTTAAATATGGAAAAATTTTTAATAATCATAAAATCATACAAAATATACCCCAACCAAAAAAAACCCCGAAAAAAAAACCCCAACAAAAAACCTGTAAATACCCATATATTATTGATATATATCTTAATTTTTTAATTGAATATATATTTTTATAATATATATATAAAATTTATATCTTATATGTATTAAAAAAATAAAAATAAATTATATATATTATATGTAATATATAAAATTATTATATAAAAATAAAATTATATTAATATGTCTTGTTTAAAATATAAAATTAATTTTTATAGGGTATTATATATTATTTTTGGTTATTTAATTATATGTTATATTTTTTATCTATTGTTTATATATTTTTAAAATAAAATTTTTAAAATTTATATCTATTATATTATTAATATTATTTGTTTTTTAAAATTTTATGTTTTATATATATTCTTTATTATATATGTTTTATATATATATTTTAAAAATTAAAATAGGGTTATTTTAAAATTAAATATATATTATTTTTGGATATTTTTTTATATACTATATTTTCATATAAAATATATGTTATATATAAAATTTGTAAAAATATTATTTTATATATTATATTATAAAATTTTATATGAAAAAATATATATAAAATTGTATATATAAAAATTATAGTATAAAAAATATAAAATATATTATTCCCTATAAAAATTAAATATATGTTTTATTTTTAAAATAAAATATATTTATCTATATATATTATATTTGTATATTATATATAAAATTAGATTATTATATTTTTATATATAGAAAATGTCTTTTTAAAATATATTATATTTATATATTATTTTTTATTATATATATTATGTATATTATATTTATATTTATGTAATATATATTATTATGTTTATATCTATTTTTAATCTATAATATATATTTTAATATTATTTACTATTATAAAATTAATCATATATTAAACTTAATTATTTAAAAAGAATAAAATTATCTATGTTTTAAAAATTTTGGTATATATTTTGTATTATTTTCTATTATTCAAAATATTATTAAAATAAAATTTTGAATATATATATTGTATTTTATATTTTTGATATGTATCAAATTATATATGTTTTTTTATAATTATATATGTAATAGATATATATTTATTATATATATAAAATATTATGTATATTATATAAAAATTTTATGTATCAAATTAATATATCATATATTTTAAGGGATTATATATTTTATATTTTTAATATATATTTATCCTAAAAATATTTTATATATATATTTTAATATATATTATTAATATATATAATTTAAATTTTATATATTTTATATTTTAAAATTTTTTCTTTTTGGTCTATATATTTATATATATTTTAAATATCTTTTTATTAATTAAAATATATATATAAAAAATTTATAATAAAATATATTTATTAATATAAAAAATTATTTTAAAATTATATTAAAAATATAAAATATATTGTAAAAAAAATAAAAATTTTAAAAAATATATTAATATATAATTTTAATTTAAAAATATTATTTATTATTTAAAATTTAAATTATATAAAAATTTGTTATATAAAAATTTAAAATATAGGGTGTATGTTTAAAAATCTTATATTATTTTTAAAATATATTGTAAAATATATAAAAATAGTTATTAAAATTTAAAATCTGATATTTTTTTTTTAAATATTTTTATTTATTTTATGTTTTTAAAATTTAATTAATTAATTATATTATTAATATTTTTAAAATTTTATTTGTATATTTTTATAAAATTTTTGTATATTAAAATATATAAAAATGAAAATTTTAAAAATTATTTTAAAATAAAATAGGGTAAAATTAAATTTTATATGTAAATTATATTAAAATTATATTTGTATATTTATATTTATATATTTTTAATATTTAAATTTATATATAGTATAAAATTTTAAAAAACTATATATATATATATTATTTAATTTTTTAAATATCTATATTGTATAAAAATTAAAATTTAATATTTATTATATTTCATATTTATGCTATAAAAATTGTTATTATATAAAATATATTATTTTTATATTTATATTATGTAAAAATTAAAAGGGGTTTTGGTTATGTATATTTTATATATTTTTATTGTTAATTATTTAAGTTTAAATTTTGTATTTTATATATGTAAAATTTTAAATTATATTATATATATATTAAAATTATTATATATTATATCTATATAATAGGGAATTTTATATATTTTAAAATTATATCTGTAATATTATATAAAATATATAATGTTATAAAATTTTGAATATATAAAAATAGGGGAAATTATATAAATATATTTTTGAAAATTATATATTTTGGGGATATTTTATATATTTAAATATATTTATATTGTATATTTTATATATTTTATAATATTTTATTGTATATATTTAAAATTGTGTATATAAAAATTATATAATTTATATTTTGAAATATATTAAAATTAAAGGGTTATATTATAATATATAGGTGTATATTATATTTTTAAAATATTTTGTGTTCTATATATTATTTCTATATATTTTTATATTAAAATATATTTAATGTGTTTATCTATATATTTTTTATATAAAATTTTATTTATATTTTTATATAAAATATATGTTTTATATATTCATATATTTTAAATAATATTCTGTTTTAATAAATATATATATATGTTTTAACTATTATATATTTAAAATATGGTTATATCATTTTAAAATATATAATGTGTTTATTATATATATTTATGTGTTATATAAAATATTTATTTGTTATATTTAATATTTTCTATATGGTATAATATATTTTTATATATATAAAAGGTATATTGTGTAAATAAAAATATTATTATATTTTTTATATATTATATAATATATATTTATATATTTAAATATTTTTTATTTTAATTTTGTATTATATTAAAAATTTTATTAATTAATATATGTGTAATTTTCAATATATAAAAATATATGTGATATAATATATTTTTTATATTATTTATTATTCGAAAATATATATATATTTTTTTTTATATATATCTATAATTTTTGTGTCTTACTAAATATATAAAATTTGGGTTTAAAAATAAAATTTAAATATATATATATGTGATTAATATAAGTATATTTTATGTTTAAAAAATATAGGAATAAAAATTATATTTTTTATTATAATATATATATGTGTATATATATAATATATATATTAAAATGTTTTAAAATATTATATAAAATTGTGGAAAATTATTATAAAAATATATTTTATATTAAAAAATCTATATTTAAAATTATCTAAAATGGTTATATTTTTCCTTTCTTAAGTGCTTTTTAAAATATTGTTAATTTTTTTAAAATTAGAATAAAATTTTTAAAAATATATCATATATAGGTGAAATTATTTTAATATTTATGTGGTTTTTTTAAAAAAAATATATTTTACTATTTGGTATTATATTCTTTAAAATATGTGTTTTTATTCTATTATAGGGTTATATATAAAATTTTTATTTTCTTATGTAATTTTATGTATTTTTAATGGTGTTAATATTTTTCTAAAAATATATGGGGAATTTTTATTGTGTAAAAATATAAAATAAATATTTATATAAAATTTTTAATTAAAATTTTATATTAAAATTAGTGTATATTTAAATATATTTTTTATATATATTTTAATATAATCTAGGATAAAAATTATTATTTTATATTTATAATTAAAATATATTTTCGATAATTTATATAATATAAAATTTAAAATTATTATTTAAAATATTTATATTTTAAATATATATTTTTAAAAATTTTATATATAATAAAATAAAATTTATATTAATATATGTAATGTATTATAAAATAATATGTAGTATATAAAAATTTTGGTATGTATATTATATAATGTATGTATCTATTATATTTATATATATATATTATGTTTTTTGCTATATATTTTTTAATTATTATTTTTGTATAATTTATGAGATATATATGTTTTTTTAAAATTTTGTATGTAATTATTGTATTTTATATATATATAGAAATATAAGATATATTTTTATATTATTTTATATTCTCTATATTATTTTATTTATATAAAATTTTATAATTTAATTTTATATATAAAAATGTTTTAAAAATATGTATATTTGTATCTTATATATATATAATGTTTATTTTATTTTGTATTATATATAAAATCCTTTTATAATTTTAATTTTATATTTTTTAAATACATATTAATATATATATGTTATATTTTTCCTTAATAAAAAGGGATATATATACATATATATTTTTATGTAATTTTATATACAAATTTTTTTTGGGTATATATCCCAAAAATATAATGAAAAATTTTTACAAAATATATTGATATATATATATTTTTAGGGTATATTTTAATAATATATTTTTTGTTTTAATATAATATCTATTTAAAATATATATAAAATTTTAAAATTAAAAGTTTAAAATATGTTTTTTAAAAATTATTGTAAATATTATGTATATGTATATAAATTAGATAATATTTTATAATTAATATAATTTAAAAATTGTATATAAAATGTTTTAAAAATTGGGTATATCCTGGTTTATAAAGGTTATATAAAATATTTATTATATGTATTTTATTTAAAATGTTTGTGTGTATAAAAATAATTTTTTTCTTATTTTTATATAATATATTTATTTATAAAAAAAATTTAAATTTTAAAATATATATTTTAAATCTGTGAAATATATTATATATATTTTTAAAAAATATTTTTATTTATTATTAAAATATTATTATATATAATATCTAAATATATTTAAAATTTTATATATAAAATGTGTGTGTGTGAAAAAAATTATGTATGGTAAATAAAATTAAAAATTTTATTTTAAAAATTATTTTAAAATAAATAATTATCTATATTATTTTATATATGTGTGTGTGTGTGGTGTGTGGTGTTGTTGTGGGGTTGGGGTGTGTGTTTTGTGGTGTTGTTGGGTGTATGGTGTGTGTTTTGGGGTTGTGTATGTTTTTTTGTTGTGTTTGGGTGTGGGGGGTGGGGGTTGGTGTGGGGGTGTGTGTGTGGTGGTTTTGTGGGGGGTGTTTGTTTTTAATATAATATATTTTCCCCCTTAATAATATTATATTAATTTAAAATCTATATTTTATGTTGGTTGTAGTCGTTGTTGTTGTATGTAGTTGTGTGTGTGGGTGTGTGTTTTTTGTGGGGGGTGTGTGTGTTTTGGTTGTTTGTGTGTTTTGTGTTGGGGGGTGTGTGTGTTGTGTTTGTGGTGTGTGTTTTGGTTTTGGGGGTGTGTGGTGGGGTTTGTGTGTGGGGGATGGTCGGTTTTAGGGTAATGTGTATGGGATGTGTAAGGTTATCGGGTAATATTTTAATATTTTTTAATGTATATTTTTATATTTTATGGTATAGGGCTGTTTTATGTTTTTGGTTTTGGGATAAGGGTATTAGATGTATATAGGGATGTATGTATGCACTAAATTACTTTTTATTAAATACAAGTTAATTTCTTTTTATACATATATTAATAATAGTACCCATATTACATAAAAAAATCAAACATACATAAAACCCATATATTAATATTTTATTATATATAGAAAATATATTAATATATAAAATTTTAAAATATAATATAATATCTATAATTTTTAAAATTACATAATATTATATATAAAAATATTTATAAAATATATATTTTATTAAAATATATATATATAAAATTTATAATATATAAAAAAAAATATATATTTTAAATATAATATATATATATAATATATCAATAATATTAAATATTTTACATAAAATACATAAATACATACATACAAGAACTACATACATCCCAACAACACACACAACACACACACAAAACAAAACCCCACACACAACACACAACACCACACAAACACACCCAACACATCACATACACTAAAACCTACAAAAACACATCCCAACAAAAACACACAAAACATTTTATTTTTTTCAAAAGAAGAAAAACCCCCAATTTAAACTGATACATTTCTCCAGAAAAAATTAAAAGATACTCTGCATTGAGAAAAAAATTAAAAAACCCCCAAAAAATTTTAAATCAACGAAATCCTCTGATTCCCTAAAAACTGCCCTAACAAATACACCAAAAAAAATTGGGGAGACATAAAAATGTGGAGAAAAAAAGAAGAGAGAAAAGAGGGCTGCTAGACTTTCGGGACTGCTGCTAATGCTGTTTGTTAAAATCGTTTACCTTTTTTAAGCACAAAAGGATGGCATCCCCAGGGACCATCGTTTTTATAAAAAATTTAATTGTGACTTTTGTACTCCCCTTCTAAAAAAGTTTTGGGTTTAAATATTTCATTTAAGAGACACAACCCTTGGTTGGGTTATGCTAGTTTAGGTTCCCCTTGGGAGTTTTTTTTTTAAAAGCTCTAATTATATATCATCTTGAAAAAAGTTGGGAATTTTAAAACCCTTTTTTTATATGAAAAAATAAGGGGTTTTAGGACTATTATCTGAATACCCAATGATGGTGATGAATGAGGGAAATGATAGCTTTTTTGTATCAAATTACTGTTACATCATTTATTATATAAAATTAAATATTAATTCCCTCAATCATCCTAAAATACAAGATGATGATGATCAAAAGAGGGTAATGTTTAAAAAAGAAGTGAAAATTTTATTATCGAAATAAGTTTCCATACAATTATGAAATTTTTCAATGGAAATGATGAAAATGTTTAATGACATTGTTTATTTTATTGAAAAATGTTTAAAAAAAGAAACACCCCTTTTTTGGTAGGGGTTTTTATTCCCAAATTTTTTAAATTAGAACTGCTTTTCCCAAATTTTTGAAATAAAAATGCATTTCATTTTTAGTGTGACAGTTTTAAGACAAAAAATTCTTTTAATTTAAAGGGCCCGGGAGCTCTTATTTGAAAAAATTAAACATAGATGTCAAAGGTACTTTGCAAGACTGCCCAAATATTCCCCCACCTTTCCCTTACCCACTACTCACCAAAAACGGCTCCCCTTCAGTGTTTTCTTCGATCCATTTCCTCCGAAATGTTACTCTCTTTGGGCTCCATCCCCTTTTCCACCCCGTGCGCGAGGGCCCAAACCTGATGCCGCTTGTTGAGAGTCCCCTTCCTTTTTCCATTTCGGAAAATGATGATTATAGTCCTGGGTTTTCCAGCCCCCTGCCCCGGTACTTTCTTCAGGTAGTCCCCATTATTTTTCTGTGATGGGGAAAACACAGCGGTAAGTGAAAAAAAATTTTTAAACAAAAATCATTCATTTTTTGTTTCAAAACTGCCCCCAAAACTCATTTAAATGCCTTAAATTTTTCCCTTCCTTAACCCTTTTAAACTCTAAGTTACCAAACGTAACATCAAATAAAATAAGTATTCCCCTTATTTCAATTACTGCATTCATCACAAAATAAAAATTTTTGACCCAAAATAACCCCAAATTTATCTTTGATTCACACCCTATTTATGGTGTTGGAAAAAAAAATTACAAGGGGAAGTAAATAATAACAATGGGGAGTTCAAGGAATTTTCCCCAAAATTTTAAAAAAAAACCCTTTTTTACTTTTTCCGGTCAAAAAAGTTATTCCAACTTTTTTTTGAATACTACCAAGTAGATACCCCAAGGTGTTTTTCATACCCCCGTCATTTCCTATCTATTATTAAATTCCGCAAAGTTTTTAAAACTTTTTGGGCAAGGCCTTCTTGCCTGAAAAGGAATTTACAAAGGAAATTCTGGGAGTTACGGGTAAAAAGAAAACCCTCCCTCTTCCCAAATTCATCCAAAATATTTTGTCCCTTTTTGTAAAAAAAATTTCGCAGGCCCAAAAAGAAATCTACTTTTTTGGCTTGTTTCCCCCCCCTTCCCAAAAAAGGGTTTTAACCGGGCCCCAATTAGTCTGTGTCTATTATCCTATCTGAATGTTTGTCATGCCCCCCCCAAACGCTTTGCTTTTGCATTAATAATAAAAAATTTTTCCCTTTTCCCTAAAATTTATAAAAAAAACATTGGACCACCCCTATTTTTAAAACTTTTTAGGGATGGGACAAAGAAAAAATTTTGTTGCCCCACAGAAATTTTAGTTAAAGGAAAGGGCTTTTTAAAAATTGATCGCCCCCCAAAGACTTTTTCACCAAAAAGTTACAATTAACATCCTTAACCCTGTTAAAAACCTTCCCCTTGTTTTTTTATATATTCATTAATATTTTTCTTTTTGTGCTTAGTATTTTTAATTTAAGGCCTACTTGGTGCCCAAGCACTTGGAGCACTAGATGTCAGCAATTTTTAATAAAAAAAACCCCAAAAGGGTACAGAATGTAAACTCCCCCTTTCAAAACTGTAAGTTAAATGAAATACCCCCCTTTTTTAAAAAACCAATTTTACTAAAAAACATAAATCAAATGTCAAATGGGGGGAAATATTTTTAGAGTTTCCCCCAAGGCCCACCCAGCTCCCCTTTCCCTCCAAAATTTGATTTGGTTTTGGCTTCCTTGTTTTTCAAATCTGTCTATGGTCTGCCCTTTTCCCCCTTTTGGTTTTTAAAACAATGCAAATTGGCTGCCGGGTTTTTTGGCAAAGGGGTAGGCCCAAAGTCCCTTATTTGCCGAGAAGCAACACATCCCGAAAACAATGGTATATTTTTTTTTTTTAAAAGGAAATAAACCCGAAATATAGGAATATGTTTCCCTAGCACGGGTTTAGAATAGTGAAAGTGATAAGTGCCCCAAAACCCCTTTATTTAAAAATTTTTAAAGCATTTCCCAAAATACTAAGTTTATTTACCCTTTTCAAGGGGTTGTTTTTTGTGAAATATTTTCCCCCTAATATAAACTCTATGGTTCTCTGGATTTTTTAAACCCCATTGACAAAAAAAAACTCCCTTTGGGCTTTTTGGGTTATACCGGACATAATTTTCGGGCCATATTCTAATATAAAAAACCCAAACGGTGGGGCAAAATTTTGTACAAATGGGAAAAAAGTTTTTTTTTCCCCTTTTTTTTCAGGGAAAAGGGTGAAAACTTTTTCAAATGGTTTTTCCCAAACCCCAAAAGGGGAAAAGAAATTTCCAGTAATACTAAAAAAGTTTATAAATTGGCATAAAAATAAACTTACCTTCCTCTTTGGTCATGTTAAAGGGGTTTAAAATTTAAACACTTGTTCCAGTTTAAAAGCATGGGTTCCATTTAAAAGAGTCCCCCAAGGCATGGGGGTTTAAACTAAAACCCAGGGGAATGGGGGAATCCTCATTAACCGAAGAAAAGGCCCCCGTGGCAAGTGCTGCTTTTCACTAAATTTCCTTTATTTTCTGTAAAGGATTACACAGGGGGGAAAAATTGGATTTTCCATTATTAATTAAATAAAAGGAAAGAAAGAAAAAAAAAGATAGAAAGGAAAAAAGGGAAGGAAGGAAGGAAGGAAGGAAGGAGGGGGAAAAGAAAGGAGGAAAGGAGAGAAAAAAAAAAGGGAAAGGGAGAAAAAAAAAAATGATGATTAAAATAAAGTTTTCTTTTAAACTGAATTTTTTTTTTTGGGGAAATGCCCCCAAACATAGAGAAAACATATCATAAAAGAAAATTATTTTTGTATTGGGGACTGTAAATAAAAAAATAAAAAATAAATAATAAAAACAAAAAAATTTTTTAAAAAAATCCCCTTTCCACGGGCCGGTGCCCAAGGGGGAAAAGTGAGTTAAACCCGGGGCTTGGTTCTGCAGACTTTTTTTCGTTTTTTTTTTTTTGGAACTTTTTTGGGTGATGCCCAGTGGGGGCCCCCCAACACCATTAGTTTTTTAAAATTTTTAATACACAAAAAAAAAAAATATATACATATATATATAAAATACTACAAACCTTTTATTTTTTTAATTAAAATTTTATATTTCTTCTATTTTCGATGAATATTACAATTTTAATATGCATACATTTTGAAATTATTTTTCCCCCTTTAATCTGTGTGTTTAAGTATGTATTATGTATGATGTATTATATATAGATTTTAAAATATATATAATTATTTATAAATATAAAAGATATATAATATATAAAATATTAATTTTTATATTTTATAGAAAATTTCCCATATGCCTTATGTATAGAAATTTTCTTGGATATCTAAAATAAAAACACATTTATGAAAAATTTAACGCCTTTCATATTGCTGGCTGGCTAGTTTCACCCCCACCACCACTCACTCACTCACTCATTTTCACTCACTCACCCCCATTCACCACTCACTCACTTGCTCTTGCTCTCTCCTCTCCCTTTTCCCCTTTCTCTCTCTTCTCTCCCCTTCCCTCTCTCTCTCTCCCCTCCCCTCTCTCCTCTCTAATTTTTTTTTCTGCTTTTGTGTGTAGTTTAATGGACGGGGGGGATGTACCTTTCACTCCCCCACTCACCCTTTCACTCCCCCCCCCTTCATCACTAAATCACCACTCACTCTCACACTCCCCACCCCACACCACACAAAAACCGAAAATTGACTTTCAGTACCTTGGGAAAAAAGGACCAACTATTTCTGAAGTACTTGACACCGTTTCCAGAACTTCTGATTTTTTTTCATTTGGGGCGCGGGGGGTCCCCTCACTGGGGGCCTACCCCCCCCAAAATGCCATTTCCTGCCTGTTGTTTCCCTTATCAGCAGGTCTACCCGCAATCCTTTCACTCGGCCTGCCCTACCCCCCCTTCTTGTGGTTTTTGTACTGTTTTCTTGGGGGTTTTTTAAAGGTAACCTTCTCTGCTTTTTTTGTGTTTTTTCGGGCGGTTTTTTACGCCCTTTTGGGCATTTTTTGTGATAAATTTTTTCCCCCGGCTTGCCCGGGGGTTTTTAATCGGCCTTTGGAGTAGAAAAAAAATTAAAGGGTTTTTGATGAGTTGTTTTTGGGGACAGGTTTTTACGCGGCCTTTCTTTTGACCTTTGGGCCGGGGCGTTAGAATAGGGGCCCATTTTTCTGGCGATTTTCGCAAAGAAAAAAAGGGTTTGGCAGGATTTTTATAATCCCTTTGTGTTTTTGAGAGAGAGGGGGATAGCAATGATTTTTTAATGTTTATGGTGATGAACAATGAAAAAAATAACTTTAACAACAATAAAAAATAACAATTACTAAAACTAACAAAAATAAGAGAAAAATTTAAAAACCCTTTTTTTTCCCCCCCCATCTACTCCCCAAAAAATACCTTACTACTTTTTTTTTCCAAACTTATGACTTTCAAAAATTCATTGCCCTTTCATCTTTTCTTCATTTTAATTTCGAAAAAGGGAATCGTGAAAAAAGAGAGTAAAATCGGGGGATCGTAACACACTAAAAATTAATGATCTCAATGTTTCTAAAATTTTTTAAAAACTTTTTCATCATTTCATAACTAATCATCACCAATTTATTTTCCTTTGATCTTATTATCAAGATCACCATCACAAAAGTTAGACAATGTTAAACTATTAAATTTTAATATTTAAATTTTGGGGTTAAAAAATTTCAATAATTTTCAATTGGGGTGATTAACTGATAAAAAATGCAGGGGTGAAAATGATGAAAGAGGGGAAAAAATAATAATGATGATGATGTGAAAAATTAAAAAAAAACCAAAAGTTAATAAATAAAAAAACCAATAAACAATTTGTTTAAAACACACTCATATTTTTAATTTCTATTATTCCATTCTGGTATTCTAAAACCCTTTCACTTTTAAACCTTGAAAAACCTTACAATCCCCAAATGCTATTTCTATTTTTAAAATTTTTCTTTTGGGTTAAATATATAATTAAAATAATAATATAAAAATTAATTATAAATAAAAAAAAAAATTTAACAGGGAAAAAAAAATAAGTATAAAAAAGATAAAAAAAATAAGGAAATATAAAAAAAATATAAATAAAAAAAAAAATAATAAAAAAAGACAAAAAAAACAAAAATTTTTAAAAAATTAAAATAAAAAAAAAAAAAAATAAAAGAAATTTTTTAGTATAAAAAAAACTAAAAAATATATAAATAATTTTTTTACATAAAAATATATTAAAGGATATTATATTATTTTATAATAATAATATAATTAAAATAATATCTTTCTATAAAAATATAAATCATTATAATTAATTAATTTTATTTAAAAACAAATAAATTTTAAAAATAAATAATATTTAAAAATATAAAATATATTAAAATTATATTCTTAAAAATTAAAAATATCCCTATTTATATTAATTTATTATACTAAAAATTAAAAAATTATCTATATATAGATATAATTAATAAAAAATATATTTAAATTTATATACATTTAAGTTTATATATTTGTTTATATTTTTAATTAAAAATCTATATTAATGTGTAACCTTTTAATTAAAAATTATAATGGTGTTTAAATTTTGAATATATATATATATTAATTTGATAGAACATAAAATATATATATATATAATTAAAATAGAAAATTTTATATAAAAATTTTATATTATTAATATTAAAAGATATAATGGTTTTAAATATACTTAAAATATTACATATATATTATCTAAAATTCAAAATAAATATAAAAATAAATAAAATATATTTTAAGAATTTTATATTTCAAAATTTATTCCCCCTTATAAATAATAAATATATATAAAAAAAACCTACTTTTTAACTATGATAAAAATCTCTCTACCTAGATACATACCCTAATACAACCCAAAAAACTATCTAAAAGTTAAAATTATATTTATAATATAATTATAATATTAAATATATTCATATTTATAAAATAAAAATTATATATATATTTTAAAATTAAAATTTTATGTATTATATAATAACCCACATTTTTAAAAAAATATTAAAATAATAATAATAAATATAAATATACATTAAAACCAAAAAAATATAAATTTTTTATTTATAATATTATAATTTTTATTATTTAATTTTATTATTATTTATTTATATTATTATTTTTATTTTAAATTTTATATTATTTTTATAATTTATTTTTACTATTTATTTTTAAAATTTAATTTTATATATATTTAATTTTATTTTTATACCCAGGGTTAAATTTTAAAAAAAAATAATATAAAATAACTAAGAAAAATAAGAGGTAAAAATTTAAATTAATAACTAAAAAGTATTAAAAATTTTATTAAGTAGTAAAAAGTTCATTATATTAATTATTATTTATTTTATGTTATTATGTAAGTATATTTATTATATTATATTGTTATTAAAATTAGGGATTATAGGTAAAAGAGGGGATTATGAGTATTATATATTATATATATAAAATATATATATAATTTTATATATAATATTAGAAAAATAAAAAAATATATATATATTAAATCATATAATATTTAAAAATTTTAAAATAATTTAAAATTTTAAAATTAAAAAATAAATAAATAATAATATAATAAAAAATCAGCATTTTTAATATAGAAAAATATTTTTATATAAAAAATTTTATTTTTAATTAAATTTTATATAAAAATTATAAAATAATAAAAATATATAATAATTTTATATATAAATATAATTATATATAAATTATATAGATATAAAAAAATTTTTATATATCAATATATTTTATTTTATATATATTATATAATAAAATATTAATTTTATTAAAATAATATATTCTATATTTATCTTATATATATATATAAAATATTTTTAAATTTATATTTTTTATTTTTGTATAAAAATATATTTATATATAAATTATATTTTAAAATTTTATTTCTATTCTTTTTCATCATACATATAATATATTATTACTAATTTTAAATATATTTACCCTATTTTCCCCATTTTTGCAAAAAATATTTTTCCTTTTCTTCAACTTTAATAAACCCAAATTTTTAATTTTAACTCATTTTTTCGGTTTAACCTTTGCGTTTCCTATCACCATCCCTTCCAATTTCTAAACTTTTTACTTCTAAATAATTAAAAAAACCTAAACAATTTTATTTATCAAATCTTTCAACTTAATTTCCCTTTTTAAATTTTCCTTACATATAATAAAAATAAAAAACATTATCAAAAATAGAAAAAAAAATTTTACCCTTTTAAATTACATCCCCCCGACAAAACCCAAAACCTCCCATAAGGTAACTTTTTTAGGGGCCTGGATTTTCCCAAAACCTTCCCCCTTCCCCCGATTTTCGCTTTTCCCCCCCAATTGGGGACTGAAACCCCCCCAATACTTTTGGGGGAAAACCCCGGGCCCTTTTGGGGGCCCTTTCCCCTCTTTTATAAGCCCGCAGAGTTCTTTAATAAACCCTTTTACCTCAATTAAGGGGAAAAATTTTTGAAAAATGGTTTTTTTTTCAATTCAATAATTGGCTTCCCTTTCATTTTCTTATTCCAATGTCTCAAAAAATGGCAAACCGGGGGTTTTTAAAAAAATTTTTAAACCAAAAAGTTCCCAAACACCCCTTCCAACCCCCCCCGACCAAAATCAAAAATTTAGCTTTTTTAAATTGGGTTTATTTTTAAAGGGGTTTGGGGCGTGCCCCCCAAATTTTGACCCCAAAAATACCGGGTTTCCCCCTTGGGGCCCCCCCAAAACCTACTGGTTACTTTTTTGGTTTGTCAAAAATTAACCTTTAAAAAATAATCGCTTTTTTAACTTTTGTTTCCAGTTTTTAAACCAAAGGGTCAACCCTTTTTTTAGGTCATTTAACCCTTTTTTAAACCCCCCAAATTTTCCAAAATTTTCAAAGGGGGAAAAAAAAAAAAAAAAAAAAAAAAACCAAAAAAAAAGAAAAAAAACCCCCACCCAAAAAAAAAAAAAAAAAAAAAAAAAAAAAATCTGTTAAAAACATTATTATTGTCCCTTAATTTTTTTTCATCATTACTGACAAATTTATTTAAAGAACAATTAAAGGGGAAACTAAGTGTAAAAAAAATTCCCATTTGGGCCCCAGGGGGACAGTCTGTAATCTGTATTCATTTAATTTTTTTTTTCCTTTTTTTCAATCAAATGGGGCCACAATCAAATAATTGGGGTTTTAAATGACTTATTTCCCCGTTTTTTTTTCTTTTCTTTTTTGGGTAAAATTTAAAAGAGACAAGTTGGACTTATAACTGGGCAAACCCGGACAAAATAAGCACTTTGGAAAATGATTTTATTTTAAAAAAAAATCCTTTAACTAAATAAAAATAAACATGGGGCATATGTCCTTCAAAAAGGGGGTAATTACGGGAAACGAAGGTAAACCCGCCCCCAGGGGCCCCAAAAAATTAAACTGATATAGTATTCCAAAATAGGAAAAGCTTTTTTTCATACCGGGAAAATTTCCGGGGGGTTTGGGGGGCCTGGGTTTTGCGGTCATAAAAACCCCAAGGACGTGGGATCGGGGGCTCAAACCGCCCGGGGAACCAAAAGGGGACACCGCCCCTGGGAAAAAACGTACATGGACAACGTACTCAATATCCCTTTTTCCTTTAAATGAGTAAACCCGCTGAGTATATTTTAAAAATTAAAAATAACTAAAACTGTTCATTATTGGGTGTGTTTTGTGTTTGGGTTTGGTGTGGTGTGTGTGGGTTGTGTGGGGTGTGTTTTGGAAATGTGTGTGTTGGAGTGTTGAGTTGTTGTTAGTGTGTGTGAGTGAGTGATGAATTTAGTGATTTATTTAGTGAGGATTTGTGGTGTGTTTTTGTGTGTGTTGTGGTGTGTGTGGGGGTGTGGTTTTTGGGGGTGTGTGTGTTGTGTGTGTGTTTGTTGGGGTTTGTTTTTGAGAGTGTGTGTGGGAGTGTGAAAGTGTGGAGAATGTGGGGTGTGGTGTGTGTGGGGTGTGGGTGGGGTTTTTGTGTGTGTGGTGTGTGTGTGTGTTGTGTGTGTGTGAGAGTGGTTTTGTGTGATTGGGGAGAGGTGTGAGAGTGTGTGTGTGTGTGTTGTAGTTTTGGGGGGTGGGTGTGTGGTGTGTTGAGTGAGTGAAATGAATGGGGAGTGGGGTGGGGAGTGAGTGGTGATGAGGGTGGGTGTGTGGTGTGGGGTTTTGGGGTGTGTGTGTGGTGTTTGGGGGGGTTTTTGTGTGTGTGTGTGTGTGTGTGGAGGTTTTGGGGGTGTGAGTGTTAGGTGGTTTTAGAAGGGGTGTGGGGTGTGGGGTGTGGTTTGTGTGTGTGTGTTTTGTGGGGCCCGTGTGTGTGGGGTGTTGGGGTGTGGGGTGTTTGGTTGGGGTGTGTGTGTGTTTTGAAGGAGGAGCGAGAGGAGGGGAGAGGAGAGGGGAGAGAGGAAGAGGGGGAGAGGGGGGGGACGGGGAGGGGGAGGGGAGTGAGTTGAGAGTGGGTGAAGAGTGAGGTGAAGCGTTTTGTGGACGTTTTGTGTGAAACGTTTTGGGGGAGCGTTGTTGAGCGTTTTGTGGGGACGTTAGTTTGAGGTTAGGTGAGTTTAGTTGGGGTTTAGTGTGAGGGAGTGAGTGGGGTGAGTTTAGAGTGATTGGGTGAGTGGTGAGTAGTTTAGTGAGGGGGGGAGTTTTTGAAAGTGAGTGTTTTTTGTTTTGGTGTGAGTGTTATTTGGTGGTGAGTTTTGAGTGAGTGTTAGTGGGAGTGTGTGAGTGTTTAGATCATTTTGTGTGAGTGGGAAATATAAGTGTGTGTGGTGTGAGTTAAATTGGGGTGAGTGGGAGTGTTTTGTGCGGGTTAGCTTTGTTAGTGAGGAGAGGGGTGTTTGGTGTGTAAGTGTAAGTGTAAATTTTTGTGGTGTTTAAAATGTGGGGGAGTGTTTAGTGTTAGTTTGGGGGGAGTGAGTGGGGAGGGGTTTTGTGGGGAGTGGGTGAGTGAGAGAGTGAGTAGGGAGTTGTGAATGTGATGGTGAGTGGGAGTGGAAATGAGAAATGAGTGAGGTGAGTGATTTAGTGAGTGAGTGAAATGTGGGTGTGTTTGGGTGTGTGTGTGGGTGTGTGGTTATTTAGTGAGTAGTGAGTTTAGTGGGGGTTAGTGAGTGTGTGTGTGTGTGAGGGGGAGTGAGTGAGTGAGTGCGGAAAGGGGAGTGAGGGGTGGTGAGTGGTGAGTTTATTAGGTGAGTTGGGGGAGTGGGTGGTGAGTGAGGAGGTTTAGGAGTTGGGGTGTTTTGGGGTGTTGAGGGAGTGGGTTTGTGAGTGGGGTGATGCGTGAGTGATTTAGTGTGAGTGAGTAGTGAAAAGAGTGGTGAGTGTGCGTGGATGAATTTGTAGCCAATCAGAAAAGTACTTTAATGGTAATGATAATGGGAAAGGGCCTGGCAATAGTAACAGCAATATTAAAGGGAATTTGTCAAAAATAGTAGTAATATACCGTTGTGAAGTGGGAAAAAAAAGTTTTCATTAGTTACGTAGAACCCCAAAAAAGAAATAACAATTAAAAATAAAAAAAGTAAAAAATAATGGTAATAACAACAGCAAAAAAAAAACAAAACCATTATGGTAATGATAATGGTAATGATAAGGTAATATAATGGTATAATAATAAAATAATAAAAATAAAATAATAATAATAATAATAATAATAATAATAAATAATAATAATAATAACAATAACAACTGCTTTAAACATTTACATTAGAAATATCAATAACACTATTATGATAAGAAGATAGTAAAAATTAATAACAATAAACAACTAACAAAAAAAAAACAAAAAAAAATAAAGATGATTAAAATTTCTAAAAAACAAAACCCGATAATAACAATAAAAAAATAAAAAAAAAAATTAGTGATATTGATTTAAAACTGAAAAAAACCCCCAAAACGAAAATGAAAATATGATAAGATATAAAATTTTAAAATTTAAAAGATAATGAAAACAATGAAACAGTTTTAAAAAATCACTATTGAGTATATAAACAGAAATATAAGAAATTAAGCAAAAAAAATAACAACAATAATAATAACAATAAAAAAAATGATTATGATGATGATGATGATATGATAAATAATAATAAAAAATAAAAATAACAAAATAATAACAATAAAATAACAATAAAAACAACAATAAAAAAAATAACAAAACAACAAAATAATAAAAAACAATAAAAATAACAAAAATAAAAAAACAAAATAATGGGGGGGGGTAGTGGTGGTGATGAATTAGATATAAACCAATAATAAAATTTAAAATTAATAATAAAAATTTGAAAAAACAATAAATAATAATAATAATAAAAATTTTAAATAATAATAATAAAACAAAACAACAAAACAACAATAATGATGATATGATGATGTGAGATGATGATATGAGATGATGATGATGATGTGATGAGATGATAAAAAATAGTAATAGTAATAGAAATAATAATAACGAAAATAACAATAATAGTAAAAATAAAAAATTAATATTAAAAAAAACTACAAAAATGATAAAATGGTGATGATAAAAATATTAATAAAATTTTTAAAAATTAGAATAACAATAACAAAAAAAAAACTAAAATAACGGGAACAATATGATGATAAAAAATAAAATAGCAAAAAATAATGTAAAACAATAAAAAACAAAAACAAAACAGTAACATGACAGTAAAATAAAAAAAATAAAAAAAATATAATAATAATAAAATATTAAAATAATAATAATAATAAAATAAAATAAAAAAACAACGAATGTAAAAATAATTTAATAAACAATAGTAATACTAATAGAAATAGTAACAGTAAAAACAAAAATCACTATATTTATACTACTAAAAATAATAATAATAAATTATTTTTGTTAACATAATAAAAACAAACAAAAACAAAATAAAAACATCAAAAAAAAACAAAAACAACAAAAACAACAAACAAAACAAAAAAAAAAATAATAAAAATAAAACAAAAAACAATAATAACAAAAACAACAACAAAACAACAAAAATAAAATAAAAGAAAAAAGAAGAAGGGAAAAAGAGAAGAACAAAAAACATTGATGATTAAAAATAATTACAACCCTTTTAATAAAGAGACAAAAAATGAAAAATAATAATGTGCAATAACAAAAATAATAATAACAATAAAAAAAAATAAAAAT
>NC_051388.1:50980770-50984545 GCF_015228065.2 Penaeus monodon | reverse complement strand
AAGAGGAGGAAGACGAGAGAGAGAAGAAGGGAGACAGAGGAGAGAGAGAGAGAGACTTACAGAGAGACGGACAGAAAGACAGACAATAATGAGCGAGAAAGATAGGCAAATTGAGATAGACAGCCAGACAAAGTAAGCCATAAAGGAAGACAGATGCACGTGCAAACAGACAACTTGAGACAGACAGACAAGATAAGACATACAGAGAGACAGACAGGCAGACAGGCAAGTTAATACAACCAAACCGAAAATTTGAAACAGACAGACAAATTATGACATACAGACAGACAGCAAACAAACATATTGGAACAGCCAGAGAGACAAACAGAAACATCCCGACCGACCGACCGACAGACAGACAGGGAAGAAAATGAAACCGCGAATTCTGTGGACATTTATTTCGCGGGCGCACGTCATCGCAACATCGCGCGTCCATCATTAGTATTACGGGAACGGCCGCTCGATCAACAGGTGCGTGAGGAAAGGGACGCGACACAACCACAAGCATTTCCCACATCGAGAGTCGTCAAACAAGAGAACATCTCATCAGCTGATCTCTGTAATCATTTCGCAGATCATTCGTTAAACCAAATGCATAATAGTAATTTCACGAGCATCCCGAGCGGCCATTCTGCTGCTGAGTATGGTCGCTTCATCACGCAGGTGGGTTCAGTGTGGAGGCATTTCTATCTGCGGATTTCTGACACAATGGATAGTTTATCTGTATCGCTCTGTTTATACGTCTTTTGGTTGTGTATCCGTTGATTTGTATATCTGTCTGTCTGTCTGTCTCTCTGCTCGTCCCAGTTTGCCTGTCTACACAGCTTTCTATATTTTTTTATGTCTAGTTTACCATTGTTTTTTTTTCTTTTCAAACTTTTTCTGTCTATCTATTCCTTCGAGTGTAAAGGTGTCTGTCGCTATAATTATATGATAGATCACTAATTGCTTCCACGTATGGATGCCCCGTCTGCTCGTGTAAATGTCCCTCTAACTGGACATCTGGTTCATCGTGACATTTGTAAAAAAAAAATATGAATGAAAATGAAAGTTTTGTGTTGCCAAGTTATTAATCTTCATTCATACCTTCTTCTGCGTCTGTCGAAACATCTGGTACACTTACATGTGTATACGTGTGTGTGTGTGTGTGTGTGTGTGGTGTGTGTGTGTGTGTGTGTGTGTGTGTGTGTGTGTGTGTGTGTGTGTGCATGTGTGTGTGCGTGTGTGTGTGTGTGCGTGTGTGTGCGTGTGTGTATGTGTGCGTGCGTGTGCGTGTGCGTGTGCGAGTGCGTGTGAGTGTGCGTGTGCGTGTATGCGTGCATGCATATACATATAGGAATGAAAGAGAACAGAATGAGAAAAGGTCAAATAAAGGAACAAAACAAACGAAAAACAGATTAGTTGCGAGTACTGGATATACAATATTCCTATATTTCACGTCTCGACACCTACAACTGTCAGCGAGCCTAGATAGGTTCACTATATTTGAAAAGTTAGCAGCCAACTCTAAATTTTACGCCTCGAAAATTATATATATATATATAATAATATTAAAAATTATATATATAAAATTATATATATAATATATATATTAATATTATATATATATATATAAAATAAAAATTTATATTACATAATAATATATTATAAATATAAAATATATATAATATTAAATAATTTTTTAATATATAATATATAAAATATATATAATATATATATAATATAATACAAATATAATAAATACTATATATTATATAGTTATAATGTATATATATATATAATATATATTTTAAAAATATATATATATATATATATATATATATATATTTATCTATTTATTCATTTATTTATTTATACACACCTCACACACACACACACACGAATATCATGCGATTGTGTCAACTGGAGTATCCCAGATGATATTTTTTCCCGATTATATAACACAGTGCAGTGAAAATGAAACAATAAGGATAAGCCTTTCCCAATTCGACTACATGCATTACACCTCCCCGCTCTCAAGCTTAAAACACGATTATGCATTTCTTTTTTTAAGAAATTACAGAGAAACGGTTTGCCACTTCGCACAATCTCCCTGAAGTTTTCGAAAGCATTTAGCATAAACTCTTGAATCCTTTACCCTTGTCATGCCCCAGGTCGTGTGAAAGTCTTCAGTCCTCCGCGGGGGACTCGATCCTACCGGGACGAAGGGAGGGGGGAGGGGGGAGGGGGGCACAGTCTTCCGCCCGTCATAGTTCCAGGATCTCGTCATCGGTGTTGTCTCCTTGGCATGCGCACACGCACACGCAACACACACACACACACACACACACACACAAACACACACACACACCACAACCCCAATATATATATATATTATATATATATATAAATATATATATATATATATATGTAGTATGGGGTGTGGTGTGTGTGGTGTGTGTGTGTGGTGGTTTTGTGTGTGGGTTGGGGGTGTGTGGGTTTGGGGTCCCTGCGTGCGTGTGTATTTGAAAAATTATATATGAAAATTAAAAAATATATCGAAAAAGCAAAATTTAAAGATAAGTGCACATCGCTCCGTTATTTTTTCAGAGCAATTGCAAGCAGCCACTTGGAATGACCACCTGCCCTTCAGTATTTACAAGCAACACTGTCCCAGGTACGAATGTATAGTGCATGGCGTTTAATAAAATACACATTACAGTGTTTGTTTAAACCTTTTGTATAGATGCAAAAGAGGCGGGATACAATGATATAACGCATGGGAATGCTTCTACATTGCAGAAAAATAAATAAATGAGAAAGAAAGGAAACACACACACACGCACGCACGCACGCCACACCCCACCACCACACAAATAACACCCACAACACACCACACACACACCCCAAAACCACACCACCGCACCCACACACACACCCCAACACAAAAACCCACACACACACCAAACACCACCAAACACATATAAAAAAAATATATATAAAATATTATCTATAATATATATATATATTAATATTATATATATTAATATATATATATTATACTGACGCAATCAACGGGGGTTTGGTCTCTTCTTCGTCATTTGTAGTAGTTATCCAGAGCTCCTTGTGCTAAGAACAGATGGTAAATGAAGACAAGTGAGAAAGGAGAAAAAAGTGAGAAAAAAAAAAAAAAAAAGGATGAAAATTAAAAGATGTTAAAGATAACGAAGAAAGTACTAGAGATATGAAAGAAAAAGGTTTGAAAATGATCTTTGGAACGACTATTAAACGTGAGATGACATGATACCATAAAACTAAATAAAAAAAGACATGTTTTGTAGAAAAGGCTGCAATTCAAACCCCTTTTGTCAAGATCCCTTCAATTCGCGAAACCTGATCTGGAATGATTGCAAGGTTCAAACAGCCTTTAATGAGTTCACAAAAGGAAATGTTTAAGAGACGCAGGTCCTACCCATTGCATGTATGTCACTCATGATGTTCAAAGTCCCGCGCCGCAGTAAAATCATCACTCACTGCGCCGTCTCCCGTGTCAGGGTCTATTTACGTACATAGACCTTGTCCTGTGCCGCTTTCTTTGCCCTCCGCGACCGGCCCTTCGGCGCTTACGGGGACGAGGAACCAGGCAGAGGCATAGTTCTGCTATTCTTTCGCGTGCACACGGTCTAACCATGGTGGACTATTCTTCCGTAGTTGCGATGGCTCTCGCGCCCAACCTCTGACACGAGTTGAGTTAAATTTGACAAAGTTTTACTAAGGAACCTCCTGTGGGCGAATG
>NC_051388.1:50970770-50978270 GCF_015228065.2 Penaeus monodon | reverse complement strand
CTTGCTTTGCTTGACATTACTCAGAGCCCAACGGCCGGTGGACCTGAAGGCACGCGTGTATGGCCCGCCGGAGCATTTTTCCCCCCCCCGGGGGGGAAATTTTTTTCTCTGCGATTTTTACAAGATCATACACTGTTGTAAAAAATTAAAAAAAAAAGGGAAAAAAAAATTTTTTAAAGGGGGAAAATTTTCCCCTTTTTTTTAAAAAAAAAAAACCCCCCCCAAAAAAAAATTTTTTTTTTAAAAAGGGGAAAAAAAAAATTTTTAAAAAAATTTTTAAAAAATTTTTAAAAAAACCCCCAAAGGGCCCGGGGTTTTTTAAAATTTTCCCCCCCCCCAAAAAATTTTTTTTTTTTTAAAAAAAAAACCCCCCTTTTTCCCCCCAAAAATTTTTCCCCCAAAAAAAATTTTTTTTTCCCCGGAATAAAAAATTTTTTTTTTTTTTCCCCCGGGAAAAAACCCCCCCAAAAGGGGGGCCCTTTAAAAGGGGGGGAAAAAGGGGGGCCCCCCGGGGGGGCCCCCCCCCCCCAAAAAAACCCCTCCAAAAAAAAAAAAAGGGAAAACCCCCCCCCCTTTTTTTGGAAAAACCCTTTCCCCCCCCCCCCCCCCAAAAAATTTTTTTCCCCCGGAAAAAAAAAAATTTAAAAAATTTGGCCTTCCCCCCGGGGGCCCCCTTTTTCCGGGGGAAATTTTTGGGGGGGGGGGTCCTTTAAAGGGGGGGGGGCCCCCCCTTTCCCCAAAACCCCCCCCCCACCCCCCCCCCTTAAAAAATTTTTTTTCCCCCCCCCCCGGGGGGCCCCCCAAAAAACCCCCCCTTTTGTCCCCCTTTTTCCCCCCCAAAAAATTTTTTTTTTTTTGGGGGGGGGGGGGGTTTTTTTTTAAAAAACCCCCAAAAACCCAAATTTAAGGCTTCCCTTTTCCCCCCCTTTTTTTCCCGGTTTTCCCCCCGGGGGGGCAAAAATTTTTTGGGGGGGTTTTTAAAAAATTTTAAAAAGGGGGGGTTTGGGCCGGGGGGGAAAAAAAAGGGGGAGGGACCTTTTTAAAAAAAAAAAAAACGGGGTGGTTTTTTTGTGGGGGGGGGGGGTTTTTTTTTTTTGTTTGGGGGTTTTTTTTTTTCCCCCCCCCTTTTTTTTTTTTTTTTAATCCCCCAAAAAAAAAAAAACCCCCCCCCCCGGTTTAAAAAAAACCCCCCTCCAAAAAAAAGGGGAAAAAAACCCCCCCCCCCCCGGCCCCCCGCCCCCCCCCCAAAAAAAAAAAAAAGCCCCTTTAAAAGGCCCGGGGCCCCCCCAAAAGGGGGGGCCCCAAAACCCCCGGCCCCCCCCCCCCAAAAAAAAAAGGGCCCCGGGGTTTTTCCCCCAAAAAAGGGGGTTTTCCCGGAGGGGGGGAAAAAGGGGGGCCCCCCCAAAAACCCCCAAAAAAAAAAAAGGGCCCCCCGGGGGGAAAAAACCCCCGGGTTTTTTCCCCCCAGAAAAAGACGACCACAGGACGCATGCAAACGAAACAGCGGCAATAACAGCAGACGGTAACAGACGAAGGCCCGGCCAAAAAAAACGGCAGACAGATGCAAACAGAAGGCAGACAGGTGGCAGGTAGCAGGAAGAAGACAACGGCGGCAACGCAAACAACAGCCCCAGCAGGGGCCGCAGTAAAGACAGGCAGACAAAAGGCGACAGGTAGATAGCAGGCGGCGCAGGTAGTAAAAAGGGCGGCGACGACGGGCGGAAAGAAGGAAAGCAGGGGGGCAACGGGAAGGCGGTAGCATAGGCAACAGACAGACAGGAAGGCAGGCAGACTGGCAGGCAGGCAGGCAAACAGGCAGGAAAGCAGGCAGACAAGCAGGTTGACAGAAGGTAGAAGGGCAGAAAAAGCAGAAGGCAGGGGGGCGAAAACGGGCGCCCCGAGAACCCGGCGGGCAGACAGCAGGCAAGCGGGGGCAAAAGGGAAAAGGCAGGTAGCCCCAAAGGCAACAGCGACAAGAAGGCAGGCAGACTGGCAGGCAGGCAGGCAAACAGGCAGGAAAGCAGGCAGACAAGCAGGTTGACAGACAGGGAGACAGGCAGACAAGCAGGTTGACAGACATGTAGACAGGCAGACAAGCAGACAGGCAGGTAGGCAGCAAACAGGCAGACAAGCAGAGAGACAGGCAGGCAAACAGACAGGCAGGCCTCTCATGACCTCTCGCCTATCCCCTTGGACGTGGAAGTTCCGGTTGACCCGGAAGTGTTGTGGGTGCGGGTCACCCCTCATCTGCTGTGTGATTTACCCCCCCCCACGAGCCCCCCCCCAAACAACTGCTACCACCCCCTGCCCCCAAACCACTGAACTTGCGTGGCGATACCCGTCATCCCGGTGAAAAATATGTGGGGATTTTTAATGAATAGACACCTTCGACGCAAAATGAGCTCCACTGTCCAAAGTAAAACTTTCCCCACTTATGAACAAAAAAACCCCTGGATTTGATCCTTTACTTTTTTAATGAGGTACCAGCCTCTCTACCGATTTCCTGTGGGCCGCAGCAGACACGTATCGGTTAGGGGCCCCTTCGCCCACCGCCCTCTCACCCAAAGCAGCCCAAAGACCAAAAAAATACAGGCCCTCACCATCCCAATCTACGTTTGGGGTGGATTCCCCAAACGCCCGGGGACTGACGTTCTTACCGCTGTTGATGTGGGGGGACAGTGGCACTACTACTCCGACCGTCACTAGGGGTTTTTCCCCAACTTCTTTCCCGGGGAAAAGTCACTCGTACAACCATCGAACCGGCCTTGGATCAGGGCCCCCGAAACAAACGCTCTTTAAAAAAAAATAAACCCTTTCCATCGCACAACACCCCCCAAATTATCGGCCCAACACATATCACGAAAAAAAAAACCCCCAAGAAAACCTTCTACCCAACAAATACAACCCCCGCACCGCCAATGGTACGGAAAAATTGGGGAGCTGGCGGCCTTTTGAAAATCGGCCGTGCACGTTTCCCCATGCACCAGAAACCTTGGGCCCCAGTAAAACAGCAGAGGCCCCTCATGACCATTCGCCTCAATTTGTCAGCCCCCGCCTCCCCCCTCCCTGTGGCCTCTCATTGCTCCCACAGTCACTCAGTCCCAGGGCTTCAGAAGGGGGGAAAACCCGCTCAAGAGATCCCCACCCCCTTGACCTGCCAATGGCCCCTCATCAAGGATTCGAAAGGGAACTTCCCCACTCCTCTTACTTCCATAAAAAAAACCCCTCTTTTGCAACAGTCTAATCCCATCCAAGGGAAAGCCCGCATTTGTCCCGCCATCGGAAAACCCCCAAGCCCCGCCCATTCGGCGAACTACGAAAAATCCATAACTCCGTTGCCCACCCTGCTGTGTGAAAGCTTTGTCGCCGACTGGGTTTTACCGGGCCCTGGGCCCCCAGCGTTGACACTCGGCTTTTTCGGCAACATGTGTCCTCTTCCACCACACCTCCCCTCGTCAGCTTCCCGACTTCGCCCCACGCCCCCTCGCAAGCGCAAATCCCCGCCCCCAGCATCTTCATAGATTTCAAAAAAAGTTTTCGACCTGGTAAACCCACCTACGGTCTCTCAAAAAAGCGTTTCCAGGGCTTGGGGAGTGCCTCATCCCCTGGCGGCGATTTTTCTCCCAACGGGCAACAGCCGTGCCGCGGCAGGCCAAGTTTTCACCCTTCTGCCACTCAATGGGAGTCCCCGGGGGACTAAAGGGCCCCCCTGTGTTTCCCATCTGAAAAAACGACCCTTCCTTGTACCGAACATCTTGGAAATACGTAGAGCCTCGCCGCCCCCACTGATATTCCCCCCTGACCATCCGCCACCGGGGCCCCCTCGACAACCCCCCTCTCCTGGACCCCCCGCATATCCTCACCATCAATCCCCAAAAATCAGTTGTGATGCGTTCGTTTCTCCACCAACCCCACCCCTCCCCCATCCTCACTTTGGACAACCACCTGCTCGACATGTCCGTTCCACCAAGCTGCTGGGCGTCACCATCGACGATAAGTTTCCCCCTGGACGCAGCACGTCAGAGACATCGTGAGGTCTGTTTGTACAGGTTTCAAAAGCTGGTCACCTCAAGTCCCTTAGCGTTCCACTCCCGGGAGCTTCAGAATATTACAGGAATTCATCCTCCCCTAAATTGATACCCTCCCCCGCCTGGTCCCCCTCCCCCCCCACCGCCCCCCCGCTGCTAAAACTTTGAAGGGTGTAGAAAAGGGGACCCAAAAATCATTCTGGGCCCCCGGTCTAAAACCGCTTGACGCCCCCTTGGCTGCCCTGGGCCTCACCTCCCTGCCCTCACACAAAACCCTCACTGAGCTTTTGGTCTAAAATTGCTGTCCATCCACGCCACCGTGCCCTGCTACCCCCCGACGCGCCCCCCGCTTCCCCGGGCCCCCGCGCCGCCAAAAAGGGTCCCCATCAGGACCCCACTGACCGTACCCCCGGGAAAAGCCCCCTCTCTAGCCCGACTCTCAACGAACACTAGTCCATTTCTAGTTCAAAACCCAGCACACTGTTTTGTACTTGGCTTTTGTTTACTGTTTTTTTTGTTGTTAGATTGTTAGTTTACTTGTTGTGTGTTGTTTATTTTTTTATTTTAAATTTTGTCATTTTTTTGGGATTTCAATGTAATTTTTAGCCCCTTGGGGGCATGAAAACAAAAAACCCATTATCTTATTATTATTATTTTTATTTTTATTGCAGGCAGGGAAAAAAGATGAAGGCAGGCAGGGCAAACAGACAACAGGTAGACAGATGCCGACGGGAGGTAGGAAAAGATAACAGGCAAACAATAGGCAGGCAAAGGGAGCAGACAGGCAGACGACGGCAACAGGCAGGCGGCAGACAGGCCCGGCAGGGGAGAAGACAGGCAGGCAGACAGACAGGGAGGGAGACAGGCCGGCAGGCAGACAGGGGACGACAAGCAGGGAGGCAGACACACAAACCCAAAGACAGGGAAAGGCAGGGGGACAGACAGGGAGGCAGACAGGCGGAAAACAGGCAGGAGGAGACGGGAGGCAGACAGGCAGGCAGGCAGGCAGGAAGCAGGCAGGAGGCGGCAGGCAGACGGCAAAAGACAGGCAGGCAGACAGGGAGGGAGCAGACGGCAGGCAACAGGCAGACAGGCGGAAGAAGTAGGCGGGAGACGGCGGGAAAACGGCAGGAGGGAGAAGGCAGGCAGACAGACAGGCAGGGCAACAGGAGACAGCAGGAAGACAGGCAGGCGGCAGAAAGGGAGGGGGAACAGACAGGGAGGCAGACAAAGGGAGCAGGGAGGCGGCGAAGGCAGGGATGCAGACAGACAGGGGAGGTAGACAGCAAAAGGCAGGCAGACAGACGGCAGGCAGACAGGCAGGAGCAGGCGGGAGGGAGTCAGACAGGAGGCAGGCAGACAGGGAGGCAGACAGGCAGGCAGGCAACAAGACAGGGAGGGGAAAAGGCAGGCAGGCAGGGAGACGGGCAGGCAGGGAGGCAGGCAGGCAGGCAGACAGGGAGACAGGCAGACGACAAGGGAGGCAGCAGGAGGGAGACAGGCAGGCGACAGATAGGAGGCAAAAAGGCAGGGAGGCAGACAGGGAACGACAGATAGGCAGGCAGGGGAACAGGCGGCAGGCAGACAAACAGGGGGACAGGCAGGCAGACAGGCAGGGAGGAGGCAACGGCGACAGACGGAAACGGGAGGCAGGCAGACAGACAGGGAGTAGACGGCGGCAGGGAGGCAGACAGGGAGCTGACGACAGGCAGAGAAAGGGAGGCGAAGGCAGGGAGGAGACAGGCAGCAGACAGGCAAACAGGCTGGCGGCCCGGCAACAGGGGCAGGGAGAAGGCAGGGAAAACAGGCAGGCAGGCAGCAGGCAGGCAGGAAAGACGCCAACAGGCAGGCAGGCAGGCAGACAGGCAGGCAGACAGGGGGCAGGCGACAGGCAGACAGCAGGCAAACAGGCAGCAGGCAGACAGGCAGGGAGACGGCAGGAGGCAGACGGCAGGCAGGCAACGGCAGGCAGGGAGACGGGAGGCAGGCAAGCAAAGGCAGCGGCAACAGGCAGGCAGACAAAAAAGGCAGACAGGGAGGGAGACAGAAGGCGGCAGGCAGGGGACGGCAGAAGACAGGCAAAACGGCAGGAGGGACAGGGCAGGCAAGGCAGGCAGGGAAACAGGCGGCAGGCAGACGGCAGGGAGGCAGACGGCAGGGAGACAGGGAGGCGACAGGCAGGCAGGCGGAGACGCAGGCAGGCAGACAGGGAGGCAGGCAGACAGGAGCAGGCAGGCAGGGAGACAGGCAGGGAGGCAACAGGCAGGCAACAGGGGGGCAAGCAGGCAGAAGGCAGGCGGCAGGCAACAGGCAGACAGGCAGGCGACAGGGAGGGCAGGCGACAGCGGCAGACAGGGAACAGGCAGGGAGGGGCTGGGAGAAAGGCAGGCAGCGGCAGGCAGGGAGGTGGCAGACAGGCAGGCAGGGAGGCTGGAGACAGGGAGGAACGGTGGGAGACAGGCAGGCAACAGGCAGGGGCAGCGACTGGCTGCAGGCAGACAGGCAGGGAGAAGGCAGGCCCGACAGGCGGCAGGCAGGCAGACGGGGAGGCAGACACAGGCGGGAGGCTGGGAGGGAGAAGGAGGGAGAAGGCCCGGGGGAAGGGAGGCAGCAGGCAGGCAGGAAGGCAGACAGCACAGGCGAAAAAGGGGACGGGGCAGGCAGGCAAACGGGAGGCAGGCAGACAGGGGAACTGGCAGGCGACAGGTGGCAGCAGGCAGGGGAGACAGGAAAACGGCAGGAGGCTGGCAGGCAGCAGGCGGCGACGCAGGCAGGTGGCAGACGGGGCAGACAGGCAGGGGGGGGAGACAGGGAGGGAGACGGCAGGCAGGGAGACAGGGGGAAGGCGAAGGAGGGAGGGAGACAGGAGGGAGGCAGACAGGCAGGCAGGCAGACAGGCGGCAGACAGGCAGGGAGGCAGCAGGCAGGCAGACAGGCAGGCAACAGGCAGACAGGCAGAAGGCAGGCAGGGGGACAGGCAGACGGCGGCAGGCAGACGGGAGGCGGCAGACGGGAGACAGGCAGGCAGCGACCCCCCCGAACGGAGCGGGGGCGAGCGGGGCCGTGGAAACCCTGGGGGGCCCCGGGACGACGGGGGGGGGGGGCCCACCGTTTCCGCCCAACATCACAAAGGGGCATAAAATGTCCAAAGGGGGAATTCCAAGGCGTAAAATCAAAAAGCGGCGGCGCATACTCTAATGGAGCCCCTTGTCCCCCTCCTGTCCACTAGCCTACAAAATGCTTTTAAAACCCCCCCTTTTTCTCTCCGTAATGATTATTTCCCCAATGGCTGCGTGCCTGGGGAAAGCTGCTCTCCCCGCCTCGCTGTAAACACTGATACCCTGGGGTGTTACTCCGATTTTCATTACTTTTCCACGCTGCGCTCGGCCGCCGCGCCCAAGAAGCCACGCCCGCCGTTCCGCTTCGGACGAAGGAAAGACCTCGCGACCAGGACGGCCCCGGGCGGAAAGCG
>NC_051388.1:50969469-50970670 GCF_015228065.2 Penaeus monodon | reverse complement strand
TCGAGCAACCCGCTCCCGCCTACCTGCTGGCCTGCTCACTTGCTCCCACAGTCACTCAGTCCCAGGTGCTTCAGAAGCTGGGGAAAACCCGCGTCAAGAGAGCCACCACCCCCCTTGACCTGCCAATGCGCCTCATCAAGGAGTTCGCAATGGAACTTGCCACTCCTCTTACTTCCATAATAAACGCCTCATTGCAACAGTCTAAGTGCCCATCACAATGGAAGACCGCATTTGTCACCGCCATCGGGAAAACCCCAAGCCCCGCCTCATTCGGCGAACTACGACCAATCGCCATAACTCCGTTGCCCAGCCTGCTGTGTGAAAGCTTTGTCGCCGACTGGGCTTACCAGGACCTCGCGCCCAGCGTTGACACTCGGCAGTTCGGCAACATGTGCTCCTCTTCCACCACACACTGCCTCGTCAGCTTCCTCGACTTCGTCCACGCCCACCTCGACAAGCGCAAATCCTCCGTCACCAGCATCTTCATAGATTTCAAGAAAGCTTTCGACCTGGTGAACCACACTACGGTCATCTCAAAAGCAGCAGCTTCCACGGGCATTAGGGAGTGCCTCATCCCCTGGCTGGCAGACTTTCTCTCCAACAGGCAACAGGCCGTGCGCGTGCAGGGCCAAGTTTTCAGCCTTCTGCCACTCACATGCGGAGTCCCCCAGGGGACTAGAATGGGCCCCCTGTGCTTCCTAGTCATGATTAACGACGCTCTCCTTGATACCGAACATCGTTGGAAATACGTAGACGACTCGCCGCCGCCACTGATAGTTCCTGCCCTGACCACTCCGCCATCCAGGGCACCCTCGACAACCTCCTCTCCTGGACCACCGCATATCACGTCACCATCAATCGCCAAAAGTCAGTTGTGATGCAGTTCGACTTCTCCACCAACCCCACCCCCTCGCCCATCCTCACGTTGGACAACCACCTGCTCGACATTGTCCGTTCCACCAAGCTGCTCGGCGTCACCATCGACGATAAGCTCTCCTGGACGCAGCACGTCAGAGACATCGTGAGGTCTGCCTTGTACAGGCTTCACATGCTGCGTCACCTCAAGTCCCTTAGCGTTCCACTCCCGGAGCTTCAGAATATCTACAGGCAATTCATCCTGCCTAAATTGAGCTACGCCTCCCCCGCCTGGTCTCCCCTCCCTCACCGCCACCCAGCTGCTACAACTTGAGAGGGTGTAGCA
>NC_051388.1:50946427-50961427 GCF_015228065.2 Penaeus monodon | reverse complement strand
ACATATTTCTTTTTTCTACTCATTTGTGGATTATCAACTTTTTTTCTGTTTTCCTTGTTTGGTTGAAAATCATGGAACTTGTTCCAAAAAGGAAATTTGGAGAATATGAGGAAAAACCTAAGTTTGACATTTGATAATTTAAACCCAATGCTGTTGGGGGTTTTCCCAACGAAGCCTCTCTCCCGCTTTTGTTTCTAGGACTGGGCTCCGCTGGGGGGGATCGTGTCGTCACCATAGCGTGGTCGCATGACCATATTTTCCCCATGACCATAATGTACGTACATTCCACCCAGCACAACGGTTTTAAAAGAGGAGAAACATTTTTTTATGTCAAAATACGTACATTTTATTTTTTTTCAAATATGTCGCGTTTTAAAAGGTGATTAATAAAACTTGGCTTGTTTTGTTTTCGTTTATTTTTTCTTTTAGATGAGGAAAATTTTATCTTTGCTCTGTTAAAAATTTCACTTAAAAATTTAAATTTGAAGTGAAATGCCCACACACCCGTACAAAAAAAAAAATTTTACCAAGTGATCAAAACACCTACATACGGGGAAAAGGGCCCAAACAACCCTTTTTGTGCATTTCATCAAGAAGACTTGATTATTATGTATTTGATGAAAATGATGAGGGAAGCACCCAGGCTGCTTTGCGAGAATAAATCTGCCGACCTGTTTAAAATTACCAAAAACACCATGGGGTTGTAGCATTTTTTGATTCTCGTACTTTGCCAGTGTATTTATTTTTTATTTTTTTGAGTCGTGTGATACAATTTTGATTTTTTTTACGGCAGATATTAAAAACCAAGACATAAAGAACCCATTTTCATAATTAGATGGTAAAAGTTTCTATTTAAATCCATATAAAATTTATTTGGGGGCCCTGATGAAAAGCTTACAGGGGAAATGATTCTGTTTCCCCCACATCATACACCGGCAAAAGTGACAAACCTTGTCATGTAAATTTGGGCGGGTATAGCTTAGACTGCTTTATCTTATCTTATTTGATAAAAAATTAAAAGGTAGGTCTGCAAGCTTATTTTACAGAAGGTGATAATTCTGAAAAAACACAGCCAAAATGCTATTAGATGATTAAGATTGTTGAGAAAGTAAAGAATAAACACCGTTGGCTTTCAAAGTCCAAGCCCTTTGGGTTGTGTAGTAGGTCTAGTAAAGACAAACAGCACTCCATGACTGCTAAGGTGAGTATCACCTCCCTATTTTTTATTTGCGTAGGGAACCCCCCAATCTTTCCTGCAGAACCTTGGGGGGAGGGGGTTTTTTGGCCTTTGCCTTATAGAGGGAGGGGAGGCAGGGAAACTTTTTTGTGGTTCTTTTCGGGGACAGTTCCCCACAGTATTAAGGTTGTACAAGATCTTGTATAATATTTTTTGATATCCTCAAAGCTGCATTTTATGGAAATAGTGTTTGTCTCAACCGGGGAAAGATTTAAAGAAAAAATGGGATATAAAGGGGAAGATTTTTTAAATATACATATGAAAATAAAGAACATTACTATCCCAGAGCTCAGGTTCATATTTTTTGCTTCGCTTTGTTGTATCAGGGTTTTTGTACCAAAATTTTCAGCTACCGGGAAAAGATAAAAAGTTTGCTGTAAAAGTGATCAATCATTTTTTGTCTGTATGTTTGTTTTTAGCTGCTTGCCAGTGGGTGTTTTTACCACTTGTTTTTTAAAAATCGTTGGGCCAAATCATATGATATTGAAACAAAGTCAGATTTTGGGAGCAAAAAAAAAGCCATTGGAAGGGAGGGTAAATTCTCCATATTATTTTATTATTTTTTTTCTATGTATATGTTGTTTGGGGGGGTTACCCAATTTATTTTCGGGGGACAATTCTTTCAGAACAACATAAAATGCGGAAAACTAGTTTTACTCTATCCAGCCAGGAGGGAAGGACAGTCTTGAGAGAGGGGGGTGGTGGGGGGGTTGGGGGGCATTTGGGCCCCAAAACAAAATTGCTTGGCATTCCAATTTAAGAATTCACTCGTCCCCCCCAAGTTCTTTTTGTTTGATATCAAAAGGGAGATGGGAAAACCAGTGTGGGAGTTAATTTTTAATTTTTTATTTTTTTTTGAAGAAAAAAAAAAAAACTTTTCATTTTGTGCAGCTATATTTTGAAAAAATTGGGCAAAGATTACATTGATCTATCTGTTCCCTCTATTTTTTTATCTTGTAAAAACCCTTGTATCTGAAGCAAAAATTACCCCACTTTGTCGGGTTTCATTTTATTGGGTGTGAAATTTGTGTATTTATTTATCTTGAACTGGGGTATGAGGTATAAGAGAAGTTAGGGGTCATTGCCCCCCCTCCCCCCAAACCTTTCCCTAACTTGTTTATGGTAGGAGCAAAAATATGGGGGGGAAAAAAATAACCTTATCTTTTGTTTTTTTATAGAGTATTAAGGCTTTTAATTATTTTTTTTGATTATTTTTTTAAAGGGGATTTTTTTTTTAGTGTTTGTTTTTTTCTTCTTGTTTCTGATACCTACCTTTTTTTATTTTTATCTACCTATGCTCCCCTGTTTTTTTTTTTCTTCTTTTTCTTTTTTTTTTTCTTTTTTTTTTTCTTTTTTTTTCTTTTTCTTCTTCTCTTCTTCCTCTCCTTCCCCTCCCCCTTTTCCCCTCCTCTTCTTCCTCCCCCCTCCTCCCCTCTTTTTCTTCTTCCTCTCCTTTTCTTCTTCCCTCCTCCTCTTCTTTTTTCCTCCTCCTCTTCTTCTTCCTCCTCCTTTTCCTTTTCCTCCTCCTCTTCTTCTTCCTCCCCCTCTTCTTCTTCCTCCCCCTTTCCTCCTCTCCTCCTCCTCCTCCCCCCTCATCCCCTCATCCCTCCTCCTCCTCCCCTCCCCCCCTTTCCCCCTCCTCCTTTTTCCCTCCCCCTCCTTCTTTTCCCTCCTCCCCCTCCTTTTCTTCTTCTTCTTCCCCCTCTCCTCCTCTTTTTCCTCACCTCCTCCTCTTCTTCTTCCCCCCCCCCTCCCCTTTTTTTCTTCTTCCTCCTCTCTTCTTTTTCCCCTCCTCTTCTTCTTTCCTCCTCCTCTTCTTCTTCTTCCTCCTCCTCTTCTTCTTCCCCTCCTCCTCTTTTCCCTCCCCCTCTTCTTCTTTTTTCCCCCTCCTCTTTTTCTTTTTCCCCCTCCTCTTCTTTTTCCCCCCTCCTCTTTTTCTTTTTCCCTCCTCTCCCCCCCCTTTTTTCCCCTCCCCTCCCCTCCTCCTCCCCCTCCCCTCCTCCTCCTCCTCCTCCTCCTCCTTCCCCCTCCTCCGAAAATTTTTGAAATAGTCACTGCATTACCGTTTTATTCTATTTTGCCCGTTGTAAACTATTCACAGGTCTTATGTCTGTTCAAGATTGGGGACATGCTATTTCCCCTTACAATTGTGTATTTTCACAAATTCTTTTTTTAATAATGCCAAAAGGATTTCAGAACTACTTGGGATATTTTAACACACTATTAACTAAACAGCCCAGCATAGTGCGATAAAAGTATTGCATTTCCTATTGATTGTTTTATTTTTAGGAGGGAAAATAGTTTCCTTTCTCATTTTCAAAAAAAATAAAATTTTTTTCATTTTTTTTCTTCTTTTTTTCCCCAGGTCCAGCTGGAAAGTGCAGTCATTTGCTACACAAAACGCGATGTCAATTCCTGTTTTTTTGCTGCACAGACCTCCGTACCAAAATACGGGTTTAGCCCTTTTTTTTAAATGTATCAGTTTAAAAATTCCCCTAGCCCTTCCCCTAAATTTTATTATTTTTTTTTTTATTGTTTTTTTTTCATAATTTTCATTATTATGAAATTATTTATTGTTGTTTTTGTTGTTTTTAATTGTTGTTTTAACTCCTTTGGGGATAGTAAAGGGAGTAAAATTGAAACTTTAAATAATTTACGAAATTTTTTGGTCATTTGATAAGGTACACGTGTTTTGTAGCCTGAAAGTTTGGTGATAAAGATGTTTTTAAAGACTTTTTGTTTTTGCTTTAGTATTGCACAGTTTTATGATTTTTCATGAAATAAATTTTTAAAAAAAAATTTAATAGAGGTATTGATTTTTTAAATGTTACAGAATTTCAGCATGGGTGTGAAAAAGAAAAATATTTTTTGTATTTTATACTTGTTACACAAAAATAGGCTACCCCTTATCTATCTGCATACCGCACCTCTCTCTCTTGCACACACACACACACACACATTTACGCCATACTTGATTCGCACACACATGCTGTGGCACGCCCACATCTACACACACGCTCTATGGCACACTCTACGCCCCACGACCTATACAATGCATGTTTTGCATATACAAAAGCATGGCACATATACACACACTGCACCACCCCAACACACATGTACCCCACATGCAACCAACATGCACCACATGTACACCACCAATGCCACACAGTAACCACACATGCACACACTGCCCACACATGACCCCC
This sequence comes from Penaeus monodon, assembly GCF_015228065.2. Taxonomy (NCBI): domain Eukaryota; kingdom Metazoa; phylum Arthropoda; class Malacostraca; order Decapoda; family Penaeidae; genus Penaeus; species Penaeus monodon. The sequence goes on along the minus strand of NC_051388.1, from coordinate 50,956,984 downwards.
CACATGCACAACATTACCCCACACATGCCACCCCCTGACACCACACATGCACACCATTACCCAACATGCACCACATTAACCACCATGCACACACATGACCCACACTGCAAAACCTGTACACCACACATGCACACACATTACCCCAAAACTGCCACAATGTACACCACACATGCCACACTGTCACCAACTGCACCCACCATGACACAATGTACACCCAAATGCACACCAGAAAAACCACCAGCACACCAACACCCCCCCCAGCACATACACCACCACACACCATGCCACCCCGCCCACCACACATGCACACACAGTACCCCAACATGCACACAATGTACCCAACATGCACACACATTACATCCACATCCCCAAACATGTACCCCACACATCACACACATGTAAACCACTTACACCCACATCACCCCCACCTGCACACCACACATGCCACACACACACACATGCACACATACGCCACACACTGCACCATACATCCCACACATGCCCCAAAACATGTACACCCCTGCAACACATGTACCACATATATGTACACCACATGTACCCACACATGTAACACCAAAATTATGTAACACACATATGTACACACAAATACACATTGTAAAACACACCACACCACAACACCACACACACACAACACACAGCAATCGCATGCACACCGACATGCACCAACGCACGGCACGCACTGCACACCACGCACACCACCACCCATACACAACAAGCACTGCACAACACACACATGCCACCACCCCTTAAAGCCAAAATTTGGGGCCCCCTAAAAGTTTTTGGTAGGCGAGCTTAGGGTGAAAGGGTAGAGACCAAATGAAATGACTCCTTTTTTTTGGGTAGTAATGATGGGTAGGGGCTGTCCCAAGGAGCGAGGTGTTGCCCCTTTGGACGGTGTTGCTCCCTTGGGCTCCCCACAGGGAGTCTCCCCTGTCATCTCCTCATGGTTAAGAGGGGCATAGTCCGGCTTAATATATACAATCATTGGTGAGAAAGTAGTGTTCAACAAGCATAGTTTGGGGAAGGGATGACAAACAACATGGAATGTCTAGTGGGGAAATGAGAGACAAAATAAACAGGTAAAGCAATGGACATACTTATATGGGGTGTTGTGTGGGAATATGGGCATTACATACATAAAATTATACAAGGCATGTAGTAACAACGAAAAAATAAAATACTTTGGGTATACACTTTCAATAAATCACAATATAAAGCTGGGTTGCACACACACACACACACACACACACACCACACACACACACAACACACACACACCACCCACACCACACACACACACCACAATAAAATTATATTTATAAATATCAACATGGACCACACATGGACCACACACACAGCACCAAACAGCCAAAAACCACATGCACCAACCATGCACACACCATGCCACACCCAAAAACACCCACAACCACACACATCACACACACACATGCACACCACACTCACACACACACAGCACACACACATGCACACCACACATGCACAACACACATGCCCCACACACAGCACACCACAATGCACACACACACCACATAATTATAATATATTATTTATATATATATAATTTTTATAATATATATTATATATATATATTTAAAAATATATTTTAATATTATATATTTTATATATATAAATATATATATATATATATATATATTATATAATTATATTTTAAAAAAAAAATTATATATAATATATAATATAATATATATATAAATATTTTAATATTAAAATAATATATAAAATTTTATATATATATATATTAATATAAAATATATTATATATATATATATATATATATATATTTTTGGTGTGGTTGTGCGGTGGTGTGTGCATGGGGGTTTTGTTGGCATGTGTGTGTTGCAGTTGTGTGTGCAGGGTGGGCATGTGTGTGTGTGCAGTTTGGTGTGCATGTGTATGGTGTGTGCATGTGTTTTGTGTGCGTGTGTATGGTGTGTGTGGTGTGTGTGTCATGTGTTTGTGCTGTGTGTTTTGCATTGTGTGCTGCATGTGTGTGTGTGTCCATGTTGTGCCCTGTGTGAAATTTTATAAAATATATTATTTGTGTGTGTGTGGGGTGTGTGGTGTGTGTGTGTGGGGTGTGGGGTTTGTGTGTGTGGGTGTTTTTGGGTGTGTGTGTGGTGTTGCAACCCACTTTATATATGTGATGTTATTGAAATGTGTATCCCAAATGTTTTTTTTTTATCGTTGTTACTAATCCCTTTGTATAATCTTATGTATTGTCCAGCCTATTTTCCCACACCACACACCATATAATTTTGTCCATTGCTTTACCTTTTAATTTGTCTCTCATTGCCACACTAGACATTTCCCTTTTTGTATTGTCTATCCCCTTCCACAAGAGCTTGCATTGTTGTAACACTACTTTTCTCACCCAAAGATTGTCAATTTAAAACACGTGATCTAGCCCTCTTAAAAACTGTGGGTGACAGGGAACTCCCTGTGGGGGGCCAAGGGGCACACCTCGCTCCAAGAGCAACCCGTCCTTGGCACAGCCCTACTCCATCATTTCTACCAAATAAAAAGGGGGTCTTTCATCTTTGGTCGTCTACCTTTCACCTAAGCTCGCCTACCATACTCTTGTAGGGCCATCTTCTGGCTTTACAGTGTTGTGGCATGTGGTGGGTTTCATGTGCTTGTATGTGTTGTGGTGTGTGTGCTGTCGTGTGTGGGCAGTTCGTGCCTGTGCGTGTGTGTGCTGTGCGTGTGTGCATGCGTATGCGGTGTGTGTGTGTGGTGTGTGTGTGTGTGGTTGTGTGTGTACATATGTGTATGTGTGGTTTTTACATATTTTTGTGTACATATAGGTGTGTAAAAGTGTGTTGTACTTTTTGGTAATTAAAGTGTGTGTACATTTGTGCATGTTTGGGTTACATGTGTGTGCATGGTGGTGGCATTTGTGGGCATGTGGTGTGCATGATTGTGATGTGTGTGTGTGTTGATGTGTGGGGTGCATGGTGGTGTGCATGTGTGGGTACAGTGTGGGGTACATGTGTGTGCTGTGTGGGGTACTGGTTCGTGTTGTACATTGTGTCATGGTTTTGGGGTACAGTTTTTGGGATGTGGGGTGTCATGGTTGTGCTTTGGGTGCATGTGGTTTTTCCTTTTGTGTGTGTGCATGTGGATGTGCATGGTGGTGTGCATTGTGGGGTGCGTGTGGGGTAATGTGTGGCAGTGTGGTGTACAGTGTTGGGTGTGTGGGGGTGCATGTGTGGTGTAATGGTTTTGCAGTTGGTGTCATGTGTGTGCATGTGTGGTGTCATGTGTTGCATGTGTGGTTACAGTGGCATGTGTGGGGTGCTGTGGGTGTACATGTGTGTGTGTGTGTGTGCATGGTGGTATATGTGCCATGCTTGGTATAGCAAGATGCATATGTATTGCGTGCGTGTGGTAATGGTTTCGCATACGCGGTGTGTAGGTGTGCGTGCGCACATGGTGGTCGAAAACAAATATTGCGAAATTTTTGTTGTGTGTGTGTGCAAGAGAGAGGTGTGCGGGATGCAGATAGATAAGGGGTACCATTGTGTGTATACAAGTTAAAATCAAATTTTTATTCTTATTTATTTTCCCCTCTGAAATTCTAGTCTTTAAAAATCAACACCTTATTAATTTTGTATAAAAATTTTATTTCATGAAAAATCATAAAACTGTGAATACATAAAAACAAACACAAAAGTCTTAAAAAATCTTTAACACCAGCTTTCATGGCTACAAATCCTGTTGGGGCCTTTTTCAAAGACCAAAATTAAATTTTAAAATATTAATGTTTCAAATTTTTTCCCCCCTTTTCTATTCCCCCAAAGGGTTAAAAACAACAATTATATAAAAACAACAAAAAAATAAGGAAAATTTTCATAATAATGAAGATTTGAAAAAAAATAACATAAAAAAATAAAAATAATTCTAGGGGAAAGGGCTAGGGAAAGTTTACTAGTTGAATACATTTAAAAAAAGTGACTAACCCTTTTTTTGGACGGAGTGTCTGTGCGCAAAAAGCAGGGAAATTTACATCGCGTTTTTTTTGGTAGCAATGATCTCTACTTTCCATGCTTGGACCCTGGGGAAAAAAATAAAAAAAAAAAATGAAATGTTTTTTTTTACTTAAACTTTAGCAACGGAAAAGCTACTTTCCTCCTAAAAAAACTCAAAAGAGAAATGTCAAATATTCTTCGCCCCTATGCTTGCTGTTTATTTTTCATAGTGTGTGTAAAAAAATGCCCAAATAGTTACGAAAACCTTATGGGTTATTAAAACAAAAATTTTGAAAATACCAATTGTAAGGCAAATAGCTGTCCCATATCTCTGAACGACATAAGCCTGTGAATAAATTTTTCCCAATGGGCAAGTAGAATAAAAACTGGATAATCAGGACATTCAACTATCTGGAGGAGGAGGGGGAGGAGGAGGAGGAGGAGGAGGAGGGAGGAGGAGGAGGGGGAGGAGGGGAGGAGGAGGAAAAGATGGAGGGGGGGAGGAAGAAGAAGAAGAGGGAAAGGGAAAAAGAAGAGAGGAGGGGGAAGAAAAAAAAGAGGAGGAGGAAAAAGAAAAGAGGAGGAGGGAAAAAGAAGAAGAGGAGGAGGAAGAGAGGAGAGGAAGAAAAAAAGGAGGGGAAGAAAAAAAGAGGAGGAGAGAAAGAGAGGAGGAGGGGGAAGAAAAAGAGGGGGAGGAGGAAAAAGAAGAGGAGGAGGAGGAGGAAGAAGAGGGGAGGGGGAAAAAAAAAGAAGGGGGAGGAAGAAAAAGGGGGAGGGGAGGAAGAAAAAAAGGGGGAGGAGGGGGAAGAAAAAGGAGGAGGAGGGAAAAAAGGAGGAGGAAGAAGAAGAGGGGGAGGAAAGGGAAAAGGAGGAGGAAAAAGAAAGGGGGAGGGAAAAAAAGAGGAGGGGGAAGAAAAGAGGGGGAGGGAAAAAGAAGAAGAGGAGGAGGAGGGGGGAAGAAGGGAGGGAAAAGGGGGAGGGGGAAGGGGAGGGAAAAAGAAGAAGAAGAAAAAAAAAGAAAAAAAAAAAAAAAAAAAAAAAGAAAAAGAAAAAAGAAGCAGGAGGGGGCATAGGGTAGCATAAGGTAAAAAAATGGTAGGTATCAGAAACAAGAAGAAAAAAAACAAACACATAAAAAAACAATCTTTAAAATTTATAAACAAAACATTAATTAACCAGCCAAACTCTATCAACATACAAAAATAAAGGGATATTTCTTTCCCCCCCTATTTTGCTCCTAGCCATAAACATGCTTAGCTGAAGGGAGGGGGGAGGAGGGAATGACCAATTTTCTTATACCTCATACCCCCAGTTCTGATAAATAAAAGTGCACAAATTTTCCCCTCACAAAAAAATGAATCCCGACAAGTGGTTTTTTAGCTTCAGTACAAGTAGTATATCAAAATAAAAGTAGGGGAAAAAAAAAGATCAAGTAAAACTTTGCCATTTCTTCTAAGATTGCTGTCACAAATGAAAAAAGTTTTTTTTTTACTTCTAAAAAAATAAACAATTAAAAATTAATCCACACGGTTTTCCCCTCTCCTTTCTGATATCACAAAGAACTTGGAGTCGAGTAAATTTTTTAAATCTGGAACTGCCCCAAACAAGTTTTGTTTTTTGGGCCAACCCGCATCCCAACCCCCCCCCACCCCCTCTCTTCAAGACTGTCCCCTCCCCTCCCCGGCTGGATAGATTTAAGGTAGTTTTTCCCGCATTTTGTTTTTCTGAAAGACTATTGTCTCTGAATAAATAATTGGGGAACCCCCCCCTCATCATATACTAAAAAAAATAAAAATAAAAATATGGAGAATTTACCCCCATTCCTGTGCTTTTTTATGCTACCAAAATCTGACTTTTGCTTTCAAAATATATGATTTGGGCCCCCGATTTAAAAAATAAGTGGTAACTACACCTATGCAAGCGCTAACAACAAACATACGACAAAAATGATTGATCACTCTTTTCAGCAACTTTCATACTTTCCAGAAGCTGAAACTTATAGGGACAAAACCCCTGATACAACAAAAGCACAGCAAAAAATTGAATCTCTGTGCTCTGGGAATGTTGTTTTCATTTACATATGATATTTAAAAAATCTTCCTTTAACCATTTTCTTTTTAATCTTCCCCGGTACTGAGAAAAAACTATTGCTCATAAAATGGGGAGGCTTTGAGGAATCAAAAATATTATACAAATCTTTTCAACCATTATACTGTGGGTAACTGCCAGAAAAGAAACCCCAAAAAGCATTCCATGCCTTCACCTCCCATCTAACAGGCAAAACCAATAACCCACTCCCTCCAAGGGTTTTGAGGGAAAAATTGGTGGTTCCCTACGCAATATCAATCCAGGAGGGGCTACTCTACCTTGCAATCATGGATGCGTTTGTCTTTCTAGACCAGTACACAAACCCAAAGGGTTGGGACTTTGAAAGCCAAAGGTGTTGAATCTTTAATTTTTGCAGACAAACTTTTTTCTCTAATAGCATTTTGGATGTGTTCTTCTGAAAATTCTTACCCTTCTGTAAAAAATTAGCTTAAAAACCTACCTTTTTAATTTTTTATCAAAAAAAAAGATAAAACATTAACTATACCACGCCCCAAATTTACATGACGGATTTGTCTCTTTTCCTGATGTATATGTGGAGGGAAAAACCCAATCAATTTCCACTGGGAAGCTTTTCATCGGCCCTAAATAATTTCTATGGATTTAAATAGAAACTTCACACAAACTAATTATGAGAAAGGGGGTTTTCTTATGCATTTTGGGTTTTTAATATTGCCGTAAAAACTCAACTTGATCACACGCTCAATAAAAATAAATAAATAATACACTGGGCAAATGTACTGAGAATCAACAAAGCACAACCCCATGGTTTCTGGTAATTCAAACGACGTCGGAAGATTTATTCCGCAAAGCAGCCCTGACTATTCCCCCATCATTTATCATCAAATAATAATCCATCAAGCTCTTTTTGATAGAATATGCACAATAAAGTTTTGGCCTTTGCCACAGTATGAGGTGTTTTGATCACTTGGTAAAAATTTTTTTTTTGTACTGGACCTTGTGTAGGGCATTTCCCCTCTTCTTAAATTTCAAAATGAATTTTTGGAACAGAGCAAAGATAATTTTCCTCTCAAATGAAAACCAAAAAACAAAAAACTAAAAAAACCCCCAAGTTTTTTTTTAATCACCTTTCTAATACTGCGCATATTCTGATATAAAAAAAAAACTGTGAATATTTTGACATAAAAAAGTTAGCTCCTCTTTTAACCCGTTCTGCGGGTGGAAATTACGTACATATATGGCATGGGGTATATGGGGCATGCGACCCCTTGGTGACGACACGATCCCCACGCGAGCCCATGCTCCTTAATACAAAGCGGGAGAGAGGACTTTCGTATTGGGAAACCCCCCAACAGCATTGGTTAAATATATCAATTGTCAAACTAGGTTTTTTTCCTCAATATCTCCCAAAATCCTTATTGGAAAAAGTTTCCCATGATTTGAACCCAAACATAGGAAGCGAATGTTGATAATCCACAAATGAGTAGATAAACGAAAAATGCTATAAATCCAAATGAGTTTACAAAAAAGAAATATATCAATAAAAACCAAACACAATGTAACAAAACAGAAATTAAAACCCCAAATAGTACGCGCACTCAAAGTTGTTGAAAAAAAACACAAACAAACGAACAACAAAAACCCAAAGTCGACAAAAAACCCAAAATACAGACAAAAAAAAAAAAAAAAAAAAAAAAAATGTCAACAAACCCCCCAAAGAAACGAAAATCCCCCCAAAAAAACTCCCCCTAGCTCCGAATAAAAACCCCCCAGGAGCACCCAAAACCCAAAACCCAAACAAACACCCAACCACCCAAAAAAAAAAAAAAAAGTTGTTTACACCCCCGGCCTCTTGAAACCCACCCCCATCTCTTGCACTCCCGAGCCCTTTCAAGCCTGGTCCCTTTTTTCGTCCCTAGGCGGAGGTCGTACAAAGTGTCAGGCCACCAACACCTCATTTATGTCCCCTACTTAACATAATTGGCCAGGATGGAGGAACGATTCCCCAGTCATCGCCGGGGGCCCCCGAAGTCGTTTTTTTGGTTCCCCCGCCTCGTCCTCCTCCTCCCGTCGTCTCCCTTTCCCCTCAGCTCTTCTTTTCTCGCTCTGGGGGGTCTCGTGACATCTCCACAGCGGCCCCCGGTAGGTCACTGTCGTTCCCCCACGCTTTCGCGCCCCTGCATCTTTTTCATGGTCTCCAGAGGAAAATAAGAGCGCGGTGGGAAAAGATGCAACAAATCTTTTCTCGAGACTCTCCTAAAGCCCCCTGAGTTTTTACGCCGGGGTAAAACTTTTTGTGGGGGGATACTATTTCAGGGGGGGGTTTAAAAAAGGGCATTTCTTATTCGTATTTTAATTTTTAGTTTTAAAGGTTTTTTGGTATTCGTTTGGGTTTTTTGGGTATAATATCCCAGATTTTAAGTATTTTTATTTTTTTGGGAAATTAAAAGTTTGAGAAAACATGATAATACAGCAATACTACCATATATCCCCCAAAAAAAAAACAACTTATATCGAATATAATCACGTAAAATACACCCCTTTGGGAATTTCCCTGAATCGGTAAATAAAAGCAATAACCCCGCTAGCCTTGTCCCCTCCCCCCACGGGGGGAATCATGATTCCCGAAGCCCCTCGGCCATAAAGAAATGTCCTCAAATTATGCCGGAGAAAACCCCTCTTTTCGGTTTTTTTCATGCACGGGGGGGTTTAAAATAATGATATGCACGGGGGTTCGTCAAAAAAATTATTTTAAAAATTGGCCCCCGGGGAAACCCCTCCTTTTGTTTTGAAAAAAAGTTTAGGACACCCTTTTTTTTAAAAGAAATTTTTAAAACCCCCCCAAATACCAATAACTTTTATGGGATTAATATAACAACTAACAAAAGAGGCAAAGTTTCAAAATTTTATGGAATTAAATTGTATAAAAATTGTCCATTCACTTCCCGGTTACATAATTTTCTATTTTTTCTCTACCTGTAATATATTTAAAAAAACGTATTTTGGGTTTAAAACCCATTCTAATTTTCCCGAACAAATTTCAAAATCATAGAGTACTCTCTTTTTTTTTATTTTTAAAATTTTTTATTTTCACCTGCTTGTATTTCCCCTTACTTTTTTTTTAACTTTTAATATCTAACGTTTAAAAATTTTCTAGTGATTTATATAAGTCATTTTCAGACCTGAAAATTCTACGTAAATTTAGTAACGTTTTACCCCCCCACTAGTCACTGTTTTTATGTTTTTTTTTGATTATCAAGAACTCATTGTTAGGTTTTAGATATTTTCGGGGTACATCTTCGAATGAAATTTGGTACTAATCTTTGAATTTTATATATTTTTAATTATATATATATATTTTATATATTTTATATTATTATATATATTGTAAATTTATATATATATTATATATGTATTTATATATATATATATATTATATATAAATATATATATATAATGTAACACACACAACCACACACACACACAACACCCACACACACACCACACACACACACACACCCCAAAACCCCCACACACACACACACAACAAACCCACACACCAAAAAACACACACCCAAACACAGCCCCCACACATACACACACCAATTTCATGTTTTAGAAAATTTAATATTAATATATTAATATATTATATATATATTTTATAAATACATACATACACACAAACCCCTTTGTGTTATGTAGTTGTATGATGTTGTGATTATGTATGTATTTATGTATTAGTATGTATAATATTATTAATTTTATATATAATTATTATTATATAATAATATATATGTGTTGGTGTGTGTGTGTGTGCTTTTATATAATTTTATTTCTATATATAATTTTTATAATTATTTTATATATCTAATATTAAATTTATAAAATATTAAATTATATTATTAAAAATTTTATCTATATATATTTAATATATATTTTAAAATTTCTTTTATATTAAAAATTTATTTATAATATTATTTTATTCTTATTTATTTTTTTAAATAATATATATATAATTATTTAAAATCTTTTTATATTTATATTTTATTTTTAAATTTTTTATATATAAATATTTTAATATATTATATAATATATTGTTGGTTTTTATAAATATAATATATAAATTTTTTTATATAATATAATATATTATATTTTATATATATAATATATATAAAAATAATAATATAATATTCATATAATTTTATATATAAAATTTTAATATAATATAATAATTTTGTGTGTGTTTTTGTTTGTGTGTGTGTGTGTGTGTTTGGGGGTGGTGTGGTGTTGGTGTGGTGTGTTTTGGTAGCGCAGAGGAAGGCAGGCCCCTTCCTTCGGGAGGCTCGGCGGGAGCCCAAGGAGAGTCTCAGCAGAATTTTTTGAAAGGGAAAAAAACGTCGAGGGCTAAAAGGGTGCCTTTTTTTAAAAGGGCGCGATCTCGTGAGTAAAACAATTGTTG
>NC_051388.1:50938992-50941492 GCF_015228065.2 Penaeus monodon | reverse complement strand
ATATTATATTATTTCCTTTTAGCTTCCCTTTTTATAGTACTGCCAGTTTTAAAATAATATACTGGAAGTATGCAAAGGTAGGGAGTATAAAGCCAATTTACAATCAATTTGTATTTATACCAATCACCGGATAACAAAACTGTACGAAAATCACCTCATCCGCAAACATATATTAATATAACACAACAGAAAGAACATTTGTATTGAAATAAACCTTTACTTCAATACAGGATGACAATAAGGTCAACTTACAAACATAAAATGTAAATTATCGTAACCACAACCAGGCTCCGCCGACCACCGACCAGCCATAGTCACCTCCTTCCACAAGTCCGTCCAAGGTCGTTCTCCTCCTCCCTCGCCCTTACTCCCCATACAACCCACTCTGAGTCGACCAGACCGAAACCCGAACCCGAACAAAACCCATGTCTCGTCCACGTATTCCGAGTTCCGTTAGTCCGTCGCAGTCGGAGTAAAGCGGCGTCAGGTCATGCAGAGGTCATGCAATTAGTTGACGGTCGTACACAGGTCGATGGTCGATGGGCAGCCATGTAATAATATATATATGAAAAATGGAATAATACAATGCCGCATTTATATATATATATATATATATATATATATATATATATATATATATATATATATATATATATATTATATAAAAGAAACCCTCCCTGACCGGGCCTCGAACCTAGATCACTCTGGTATGATCCAAAGGGCCAGTACTAAACTAACCTACTAAAAGGAATGAGCACCTAGGATATAACTATTATTTAAAAAATTATATTAATGATGGAAGGAAAGTGCGTATCTCACCATAGACTTGGAAGACAGGAAAATCTAAATGGCTCTGGCTTTCCAGCCCATGTATGCTGTGGAGGTTATTCCATCCACCTAAGTCGTGGGGCTTTCCCGCTTGACATAGTACCTGAACCACTTCAGTGCTTCAGGTGCCACAAATACAGTCACCATCAGGCTACCTGTAAGGTTAAGATCAAGTGCAGTTCCTGTAGCAAGGTGCCTCCTTCCTTATATGCCTCAAGACGCATGGGGATGGCGAAAGGGACACAGCAGCCATATGTCCCAACTGTGCCAAGAAGCATCATGCCAGGAGCCTGGCCTGTTCTGCCAGAAGGAGGGCGACAGGAGGTTGTTGATAAACGACCATACTTAGTTCCAGATAAAGAAAAAGTTAACAAGTGAGGACTTCAACATGGGAGTTGCTAGGCTCCAACATGTCTGATGCCATCATTAAGGCATCTGATGCTAAGCCAAAGTACATTGACATCACACAAATATATTCAATTCAGATTAGCATTATGATACATAATGCAAGTATTCTACAGTGGCTTCTTTCCTAGGAGTGTCATTTTCCACGCGATTGTGTAATCTAGGAACATTGATATTGTTATGCTCCAGGAGACACGAACAGGAAAAAACACAACATCGTGAAGATATTGTCGAATCGTTCGCCAATGAGATCCACCTCGTAAGGCCCTCACGTTGTACAATGTGTGCAGCAGCCAGGCTGTAGGAGCTACACTAATGCAGCTCAAGACCTCACAGCCATAATTGGACACTTCAGTGCTCATCGTGCCATCTTGTCTCTCTGCAGAACAAATACAGAGAGTTATCACATAGCTGAGGTGTTTGAGTCATTACTTAGATTCTCTGCTTAACAGCCATGTCCCAATGAGGGTCAGAAGGGGACCTGGATCTCGCCTTTGCTACAGCGGTCCTGGTGGAGAGAATCAGATGGTGTGTCAACAGGACTACCATGGATATCAATATAGCATCATCATCACCCTTTGGATGCTGGTCCAGCCCCATGCTGCAACTGGCAAGCCTTTCAGAATGTCTTTGACCAGTGCTATATATGTAGTGAACCCTCACAGACAAAATTGCTAAGGGGGTCAGACAAGAAACGTGCCAGGGATGGTGTGAGTCCTTTATCCATCATTACTGAGCTGTGATAGTTTTCTTTTTGAATGAGCCAGTTTTGTTGCTATTCAGACCCTGATTTAGAGAGGAATCAGAGGCAAGTTCTTGGCCTGGATAGACTGAGTCCTTAGCTCAGCCCTTTACAATACCCTGGACATACAGACTATTGCCATAGATATCAAGTCTCAGAGCCATGGCCTTTGACTTCACTCAAGCCTAAAACATTTATCAGACACGAGGATGGACCCTCCTTAGGCAGTGTCAACCAGTATAGATATCTGCAAATATCGTCTGCATAGGAGATATGATCGTAGCACAATCATATCTCATATTCTCAACATATTATATAGTATATATTATATATATATATATATAATTTATTATATATATATATATATATATGTTGGGTGTGTGTTGGTGTGTGTGTGTGTGTGTGTTTGTGTGTGTGTGTATGTATATGTGTATATATGTATATATAACATACACCACCACACACACACACACACACACACACACACACACACACACACACACACACACACTCACACACAACACA
>NC_051388.1:50924582-50926008 GCF_015228065.2 Penaeus monodon | reverse complement strand
TAATATAATAATATATATAAATATATTATTATAAAATTTTTAATATATATAATTTTAAAATTTATAATTTTTATATATTTTTATATTTTTATATATTAATATATATATAATAATTTTATGTATTAATAAGTTTTATTATATATATTTATACTACCCATATTAATTATTATATATTTATTCTATAATCGCATACATTTATAAAAATATAAATTTTTTTTATAATATATATAATATAATAATATATAAAAAATACCTTTATTTTGTGTGTTTTTTTTTTTTTTTTATTTTTTTTTTATAATATTATTTTATTTTTTATAAAATTATATATATTATATTTATATATATCTACCCCATTCTTGTGTGTGTGTTTGTGTGTGTGTGTGTGTGTGTGTGTTGTGTGTGGGGTGGTGTGTGTGTGTTGTTTTATTTTTTTTTATTTTTCCCTTTTTTTCTATCTTTAATTCTATTTTCTACTGTGTGTGTGTGTGTGTGGTGTGGTTTGTGTGTGTGTGTGTTTGTGTGTGTGTGTGTGTGTGTGTGTGTGTGTGTGTGTGTCCTGTGTTTTTGTTCCAGGCCTCCCCCCTTACGGACTCTGTTTTTCTCCCAAAAGAAAGTTAACCTTGTAATCCCTTTTTCCAAATATTTTTCCCCTTTTTTGTGTCAGGTTTTTGCAGCTGGGGTTGGTAGTGCTGGGGGGCGGGGGGAGGAAGAACTCGGGGACTTGCGGAAAAAAGGGACTTTTAGGGCCTTATATATGTTAAATTTTTTTAAAAAATTTTCAAGCTAGATTTGTTTCCACCCTTCCTCCAAATAAATTAACCATTTAAAAGGGGCGATTGAAAAAATGTTTTTTTGCCAGACGGGGGGCCGGGAGACTTTTATTTTTTTTCCCCATTTTCCCACTATTTTTATTCTTAAAACCCTTTGTTATTGGGCCTTTTCCCTTTTGAGTCCTATTATTAGAAAAAACTTGATTTTTTAAAAAGGATATGCTCTGGGAAAAAGAGGAAAAAGGGGAAGAAAAAATAACGAGGGGGAAGCAAATGGGCAAAAGGAACAAGGGATCAACAACCCCCAAACCGGGGGGTAAAAATATAATATAAAATATAAAAATTATTATATATATATATATATATCTTAATTTTTAGTTATTTTTATTTTTTATATTTTTTTATTATTTATAAATATTTATATATTATATTATATAATTATTTATTTTTTTGTGTGTTTTTTAATTTTAATTTTTTTTATATTTTATTTATTTTATACCCATTAATCCCCATTCCCCCCTTTTAAGTTACTGTGCCCTTTCCCCTGTTTTTTAAAATTTCACAATAGATATTTTATATTTATTTTTAAAATTTATTTTTGTTTTTTTCCCCCCCTTTTTTTTTTTTATTTTAATTTTTGTTATTTCCCCCCCGTA
>NC_051388.1:50909582-50914582 GCF_015228065.2 Penaeus monodon | reverse complement strand
TCATTCAACTAGATTAAGGTTAAATTAATTAAGATACCGAGCAGGATAGTTGTCACGAGTCAGAAATTAGGAAATATGCAGTCCAGTATGATTTATTAATTATGAAATACAGTATTTGCTCATGTTGGTAACTCTTTAACTTTCTCGTACGATCAAAATTGCAAATGACAGTTGACTTTCCGATAGTCAGGTGTAACACTACATTTCCCGAAAAAAAAACGGAATATAGGCGTACCAACAAGTCTCCGCAAAGACCCCAGGGAAGGGGCTTGCCCGAGCGGTTTAATAATACGGACTGCGAGTGCGGGGCTCCCTTCACCCTTCTCTGGGGACTGAATTGCGTTTCAATAATACGGTCGTTAGTCCCCAATTCAAGTCAACAATTTGAGGGGATCCTGTGGGGAATAGGGGGTTTGGTAGGGGGGAGGGATATGGCCGATTTACCTGAAGGAGGCTTATAAAGTAAAAGAAAGTGTAAAAATAAAAAAAACGATCCAATTTGGAAATGACTAACACCGAGTGAAAACTTTTATCTAAAAGCTCTTCTCGCGTTTAGAACGAATCCTTCGGAAACGAGGCACAGGTACGGTATCGATAAGTATCAGGGAAATCACTGGGTAAAGGCGAAGGATCAGAGCAGAACTTTCAGTTATTTAGTTGCTATGAAGTACATTCACATTATGTAGGGTTTTTTGCCCCCCTAAATCCCGTTTCAGGGGCGGCTACCGTCACCTTCCTATCCCCCGCCTGATTTGCAAAATCTTCAGTACGTATGTTCCGGCAGCACAGAGCCCGGCCAAATAACCAATACATCCGCAATGACCAACCTGCGAGTCATCAAAATCCTAGCCGTAGCTGTTGGCAGGAACTGCGACCACTATTGGTTGGCAAGGTCAGATTCTTTATCATTATCTTTATTTATTGTATTAGGCGTCATTTCCAAGAATACCCAAGAAATGCATTATACATACATACACACACACACACACACACACACACACACACACACACACACACACACACACACACACACACACATATATATATATATATATATATATATATATATATATATATATATATATATATATATATATATATAAAGAAAGTGGAAACTTAATGAACAAGTGAATGAACCTCGTCCCTGATCGCCGTATTTCCCTATCGGAAAACCGGCTGTGCATTTTCAGTTACAAATTGGGTTTACCTCCTGGTTGAAGTGAGGGTGGCTGAGAGGTGATGAATCTCTGGCGCATTTCTGATGGAACACGGGTATTGCAGTTCACCGAATTGAGTACTACCCTAGAGATCGGAACAATTTCAGCAACTGACCGATCGTTTTCACTAGAATGTTGGGAAAGAATTCAGTGCAGCCACTACCTCCGCGCCAAACAGCCATTGGCCCTCGATCACTGCCCAGCCAACAACTTAGCTCATGTCTCGGGGCAGCAGGTTGTCTCTCTCTCTCTCCTTTGGCACCCCGATCGTGAAGGAGGGATACATATCCGCATTGACGAAGTATGTGGATGGACCAGTAACTCCTGCTGGCAAGTCACCGAGGCGAACACGTATACTTTGCAGATATTTTCTTTTTATATTTGCCAATAATTCAGTGATGGCCTTCGGGTTCCTTTTTTTAATGTGACTTTCCTTCAGATATTTGGTGCCAAGCGGCGAGATTTGACTGGCCATGCACTCATTTAAGTCCCGCCCCAAAACGAGCTTCGTATGCTAAGTAATATTGTTTATCATTATTGTAGGTAGCTTTGCTGATTTTACCATGTAATTTTTACTTGCTGTTGTCATGTAGTACAATTTTTACTTATTTATGGTCGTTTTAATGCTAGTTTTTGTTTTTTGCATCTTTTTGTAATTTTACTGCTAATTATTTTTGTATATACATTTTCCGTTTTTCTCAGTTTTAATAGCTAATGATCTCACTCTTGTCAGGGATTTGTAGTGAAATGCTAACTTGTTTATAATTTAAATTAGTCATTTTAAAGCCAATTTTGCTTTTTCCCGTTTTTAATTGCTTCTGTACGGTAAAAGCTTGTTTTTATCTTTTATTCTTGAATAATTAGCTTGTTCTTGATGTCGCCTTTTCTGTAAGTTGGCACGGGGGTACAGGGTAGCTTGACCCCTTATGTAGGAATAAATAAAAGGTAGGAAAGATTAGGTTTGGATTTTTGGATCCGCCTGGCACCCTGGTCCTGGGGCTTCTGTGGAAGGTGTGTCGCTCGGTAACAAATATTTTTTCTTATTATTTTTGTCTTTGTCTTTAACAAAACTTGGCAATATTAACGGGAACTGTTCAATTTGTTGTTCACTGCCCAGTGCCAAATATGGTGTGAACAACCCGTGTCCCAGTGCACAGGGCACTGGACATGGGTTAAGTATTGTACTGGGGTATGTGTTGTATATATGGAAGGTGGACTTACTGTAATAGTGATAATTGCGGTGTTCCTGTACTTAGTGTTTCGTGTTCTGTGTCTTGAGCAGTGTAGTGCTGTGTCATGTCATGGCAAGCTGGGCCGTGACAAAGAGCTCCTATGCTATCACCTTTTCCAAAACCAGTGTGTAGTGTCAAGTGAATTCTCCTTTCCAAGAACCTAACCTAACGAAACACTGATGAGGCGAAGATTCATGTGGCAAGGGAACGGCCTCGTGTCCTTGCTCAGATGCTGATCCAGTCTTCCATGTTTAACGTCATCACCACATAGGATGACTTCAGGCCAAGCTGCATATGAAATTTCGTGGCACCTGCTCCAGTACACACTTCTATGATAAGTTGCTTCAGGCTAGGATGGTATCACCCCAAATACCATTGGACTTTTTCCAGCAAGTAGAGATGGCATTTATACAAGGTGTCTGTGACTTTCCTGACAAGATTGGTGACCGAGAAAACCTCTTAAGGCAAATGTCTCTACAGGTCATGCCTCTATATCTGTGACAGCAGCTGTCATCCCTAGCATTCCCACTGCTGGAGTGAGGGAAATGCTACTTTTAGCTACATACCCTCAGACTGGAGGCAGTAACCTACCCCAGAATGTTTTTTTCATTCCTGGGATCTCATCACAGCTATCCAAGGCGCCACCTCCTCCACTGTCCACCGCTTCCCATCAGCGGTGCCACAGGAGACGGCATCCCTGGGTTTTTATCAAGATTATCCCATAATGACTGTCAGTGCTGTAACACAAGGACCACCCAAGCCAGCTTCAGTTCCTTTGGCCCCAGAGGAGTGCAAATGGTGTGACTTCCATAAGGGTCACAATATGGACAATGTCAGACATACTGTGACTGCAGGTTCTTGGCTGGCTGCAGCAGAGCGGTGGAAACTATGAGTGAGATAGAATGCAATGGGATCAAAACTGTAAGGATGACCCCTTTGACTCAGAGGGAGGTGTGACTTCTGACTCGCTTGATGAGGTTCCTGCTGTCTTGAGTTCATCAGAGTGATGTGTGCCTCCAAATTGTCCTGGTGAAATACCTGATGTTGTTGATGTTCCTGCTGTACTGTACATCAGAGGTAGATATACCCTAAGACTTTCCTGGTGAAGTTCCTGTCGCTGTCACTGGGAATACCCCTGCCATCCTGCAGTCAAAGGGAGATGTGTTGTTAGTCTCCTTTGGGAAAGATCACCCAACTGCTGCTCAGGGTGTTCCAACTGTTCCACAATTTGTAGGGGGAGGCACTTCTGCAAATGCTTTTGGCAAGGCATCTGACACCGTTCCAGGATTTCCAGCCATAATTTTGCCATAGGAGAGTGCTGGTTTTGATCCCCCTGCTGAAGTTTCTGTTGATAATAGCATTGACTAGTGGAATGATATACATTTCTCTAGCCCACAAAATCAAAGGGTAGACCTGGATGAATTAGAGAAAAGAACCACCTTGATTAGTCATTTGATGAATTTCATCAGTATTGTGCCACTCATGATTTTGGTTTTGAAGACGAATTCTTTATCTTTTCTGATATGCTCACCCTAGATGGAGTCAGGATATCCTATGTATCTTGTTCTTGACTTTACTTCAGACATATTTCTCTATGACATGGAGCATGCACATCTATCCCCACACACCATGCAATGATAATAAACACACTACAACATTACAATGGTTCTTCCATCGGCACTGTTCCAGGGGTACAACAAAATAGTCACTATTATTGAGCAGCAATGGAAATTACCTTGGGCAACAAAGATTATCCATCATATCTTCTGTGCTAGGCCATCACACTCTGGCCTACTTGGATGTGGTGGTGACCTCTACAGATTTTGAAAGCCACATCGAACATCTGCATGAAACCCTCCAACATAATGCTGGGATGAAGAAGCGTGCATATGCCCTTCTGAAATAATTTTTGTTTTGTTTTTTAATGTTCGGAAGTGGAGTGGCTCTAGATCCTAAGAAGGTGAAAGTGTTAAAGACGTTTCTTGGAGCTTGTGGATTTTTTAGGAGGCATATAGATGGGTTTTCCAGGATAGTTACACATCTGACCTGTTTGACCAATAAGGATACTCTTTTTGCGTGGGTTTCTGAGCAGGAAGATTCTTTTCGGTTACTTAAGGAAGCATCCTAAAGCTTCCAGACCACTCATTACCCTAAAAGGGTAATGAGTGGTCATGAGGGCCAGATTCTCACATAAGTTATTCACGTACAACTATAAGCTTGTGCACAAGTCAGTGCCCAGCAGCTATGAACCAGACATGTTATCTCGACCAACCAGAGATGCTTTCCCAACAAAACCAAGACAATGTCTCTCCAGTAGAAGCTGTGTAAGATTATGTGAGGAACCCAAATGAGGCCACCCGTGAGGTGGGAGACTGCAGGCTTAGGGGCCAAAGAAAATGAGGGGACCCCGTTCATGCCTTGAAATGGGGCTGATGGGACCAAGCTGAAGGCCTAAAACCCACACGACCTTACAAGCCAGCTATCAACTGAGATGTATGTCTACCAGGAGCGTGACCAATACGAAAATGATACATAAGTAAAATACAAAAAT
>NC_051388.1:50897082-50899582 GCF_015228065.2 Penaeus monodon | reverse complement strand
GGAGTCAATTAGCAGGACCCTGTTATCATTGTTGATTATGACCATGCTATTAGAATACTAATAATTTTTTTTCTCGAAAATCAAGGAAAAGGGTAAGCAGGTGAAATGGGTAGGACTAATAATCGATTCCTTGATGACATAAATAAGCCGTTATTTCCGATAGCTCAAAGTTGCCTAGAGGCAGGTAAAACCTGTCGCTAGATTCCCTTTACGACACCCAATTCGACGCGATATTGCCAAGTGTTTGGCTTCACCCTATTCCCGGGAACCCACTTCGGATTAGTTAGCTTTTTATTTATTTTTTTTCTAAAGCATTACACACTACCTCTTGCCATTACAAAATATCAGCTAACAGAAACGGCAAGCTTATGATATATTCAAAGTATCAATATAACAATAGGTTTATATGAAAAGAGAGAAATAGCTGCATCTTGCAAGCAACCCCAAAACGTCAGTTCTTTCGAACACTTAACTTTGAAAATATCACTTTCACTAGTCTGTATGATTCATATGTCCATTGTGATATGACTTTACTGTTCTTTATTATATTCCACGTGCTTGGAATAAGACTCCCAGTTTAGTTTTGGAAGAGGTCATTCACATTTAAGCTTTTAGTCATATATTCCTTAAGAGGTACAGTGCTCAGATGCATCTCATTCCAAACGCTAATAACACATAAATGCAGCCCAGTACCTATATCTATTTAAATACACCGAAAAATTGTCTTTTTGAAATCCACAGATAAGCATGAGAATAATCATTACACGTATTTAAACTTTCTGCCATGAAAAGAAGTCTGGGAATTTTCCATTATCACTGAGTATTTTTCTCAATAAGCGGATTCTTGGATCTATGTACAGACTGCATTCGTAGAGGAAATCAAGGTTTGTTTAAAATCTCACAAAAACTTGTACTTCTTATGGATAATAGGTATTCTTTAAAATTAACATATATAGCATAATAATCTGACTTTTAGTTTTCCCTTTCAAAATTCCTGAACTTTGAGCACTTTGGTAAAAATAGAGATAGAGTAGCGCCCAGGTGACCCACCTGAGCTAGACTTCGGTGGAAGGGGAAACGCCTCTGCTTTCACAGCAGCAATTGCCCCCCCCCCCTCCCCAAGTAATAATGATGATCTTCTTCTTTTAACGGTAGGTTCATGTCTGAGCCGCCGTGGTCACAGCATGATACTTAATTGTAGTATCATGATAATGATGATGATAATAATAATAATAATAATAATAATAATAATGATAATAATAATGATAATAATAATAATAATAATAATGATGATAATGATTATAATAATAATAATAATAATAATAATAATAATAATAATAATAATAATAATAATGATAATAATAATAATAATAATAATATGATGATAATAATAATAAATATAAATAGATAAATGAAATACAACACACACACACACACACACACACACACACACACACACACACACACACACACACACACACACACACACACATATATATATATATATATATATATATATATATATATATATATATATATATATATATATATATATATATGAGTCAGACAGGGACCATCATAGACATCGTTATCAGCTATGACACTCTGATTGACTGCGGATAGATCCTGTAGTGGAAAGAATACTTGATATTTAAAATAGAAATGCTACTATTTAAAGATTTAAATTACTTTTCTATACGAAACACGTGTATGAATATATAAATGTCTGTACGTATGTACATGCACACACACACATATTTATTTCTATATGTAGATATATGTATGTGTATATAAATGTATAAGCGCAAAGACAAACAGTAGAGCGTAAGGTAAAAAGGAAAAGCCACAATAAAAAATTAAATTGAATTGTAACGTTCCGAACTAGCCAAGAGTTCCTCGTCAGATGCAAATAACCGAAATGGATCAATTTCGGTTGTTTGTTCGTCTGGTGAAGAACTCTCAATTTCATTTCCTATTGTGGTTGTTTTCTTTTTATAAGTATACATACACATCGAATGCAGTGCAACGTATCAGTGCAGTTCCTGTTTGTTAAATGCGAAGAATCGGGCAATGGGTGGTCTATTCAGATGGCCATGCGTTGTGTAGATATGTATAGTTTATGCTGAAAGAAAAAATTGGTAGGAAGTTTACAAATGCGTGAAAAATGAAAAAGGTGCTGAGGTTCTGTAAGATGGTAAGCGAAAGCATAGGCGAGGGAGGCGATTGAATCCTGCTTGATACGCATAGACAGCTACAATGAATACAGCTCCGATTTTGTATTTGATTAAACTAGGAAAATGGAGCAAGTGGACGCAGTTATTCGAATTAAGGCTCTCGACAGCCTGGAAAACAAATTTGAAGGAAATGGATAATATATGCAGGAATACTATGGATAACAGTAACCAAAAAGTTACTAGAACTAGATCACAACAATTGAAATTAACAGACCTGTAATGTGCATCATTAACTCCAAACTTGACCCCTCCATAGACGATATAAC
>NC_051388.1:50889582-50892082 GCF_015228065.2 Penaeus monodon | reverse complement strand
CAAGGAAATCTTCCCTGTTAAATATGAAAATGTCTCGTATAATAAATGCCTTGTGGTAAAGACGACTGATGGTATGTATGCACTTCTTAATATTATTGAAGTGCTTTACTAGATAATAGATGTACGTCATCCTTGGATCACCCTACAGTGAGATGGTAGCCTGATAGCCGAAGTTTCGTCACCAGATGAGTGACTGTCTGTGTGCAATATGTGACATTCCTGGAGCTCAAGTCTCATGTCCTCACAAAACAATCAATCAGTGCAAGGCTGATGAGATAGTCTACGGAGAAATTGTTAGAGGAACTAAAGAATTGTAAGGTAATGGCAATAAAGTATTTTAAGAAGAAAGTTGATGGTGTGGAACAATCGACACCAGCTCTTCTAACTTTTGAAATACTAGTCCTTCCGGAGTCGGCGAAGTTGGCATGGTACCACCTTAGGGTAAAGCCATATATCTCCAACTCTATGCAGTGCTAGGGTTAAGGACATGGAGCCAAACCTTGCTGTCTTAGGGAAAATGAACCAGAGTGTGTAAGTCTGGCCCAACAAGTCCAGAATTTTATTATCACTGCAAAGGAGCCCATGAAGCTTCTTCCAAGCAGTGTAACAGGTATAAATCTGCAAGAGAAGTACTGGTAAAAAGGAGTGAGAAAGTTAGTTTTCCAGAAGCAATGTGTTATGCCCATGTTTGTTTATACAGTCAAGTAAGTCCTTTGCCTTGGTTGTAGCGCAAACTCCTTCCCGTCATCCATTAACCTCTAGTACTTCTTACGCTACTCATTCTGCCACTAGAGTTCGACCTCAGTCCTCAAAAGAAGCTTCAAAGCCAGAATCTGCCTCTGGTGAGTTGTTTCATGAGAAGTGGAGTAGAAGTGAGGGGTCTATTAAGGAGACTCCTCCTCCCAAAGTAAGGCCTTTGGAGCCATCAGACAAGGCTCCAGAGGCCTCAGTGGTGACAGCTCCAGCTGCCACCACATGCACAGGGGCCTCTGCTCTTAGACAGAAAGCCCCTGAACCAAAAGCTCAGGTCTGCCCTTTGCCCAGGTAAAGGAATCCTAAGCCTGTCCCAAGGACTCCTTTCTTTGGAGCCATCAGACAAGGTTTCCGAAGCCTCAACAGTGACAGCCCCAGTTACCTCCAAATCTACAGGGGCCTCTGTTGCTAGACAGAATGTCCCTGAACCAAAGGCTCATGTCCGCCCTTTGCCTAGGCAAAGAAAATAGGAAAATAGTTCCACAGGTAAAGAACCTCCCCCAAAAGGCACTCCCAAGATACTGGTAAAGGAAAGCTTAAGGGTGTAGGGCAGGCCTTAAGCACAGGTGCTGCCAATCACCTGTGGTTGTCAACCAGAAGAAATGAATCTGTGGAATTGTCAGGGAAGTCATGCAAAATGGGAGGAACTGTAATATCTGATAGCTTCATGTAACCCAGTTTGAGTATGCCTACAAGATATCATGACCAGGGAGAATCATCCGATACTATGGGATCTTTGATAATGGACCTCATGGAGGAGTAGCAGTTACCTTACATCATGATATTCCCTTTCAGGCCATCCACCTGCTGACAACACTGCAGGTGAAGGCCATGGGGATAGGCTTGACATGACCTTACAGTGTTGTATCCATTTGCCTTCCTCAACATAATCTCAATATAGATGATTTGGAAGATCTAACTGGGTAGTTGGCCCATCAATTTCTACTCTTGGGAGATTTCAGTGACCGGCATCACATTGTGCAATCCTCTAGGAAGGGCTTGGAGTCCTCGTTTTAAGAGTATGTGCAGTCTTTATGAACTGTGATGCATCCACACACTTCCAAATTCAAACCTGGACATTCTCATATATTGGCCCATCAGTTGGTTCACCTGGTGCACAGTTGGACAAGTCATGGAAGCGACCATTTCCCAATACTTTTGGAGGAGGTGAATGACATTCCAGCTAATGGGATCACGAGATGGCGACTTGAACATGCAGACTGGAATCCTTTCAAATCAACTGCAGTAATGCAGGGATCTGTGAATGATTTCCAGTATGTTCAAAATCACTTTGCGTCATGAATTCCTAAAGCATCCATTCTCAAAAGAACAGTACCATCGACCTCCAGTACCGTGGTGGTCTGATGAATGCCAACAAGCTGTCAGAGCAAGAAAAACTGCACTAAGGTAGCTGAAACGACGCCCCAGAGATGTGATCTTGATCCATTACAAAAGTACCCGAGACAAGGCTAGGTGAGTGCTACAGTAGGCTAGATGTATGTCTCCTCGATTAATTTCGGGACCCCCTTAGAATATGTATGGGACAAATTTTGCAAGATCCCTGGAAAGTTACATCCGTGTCACCATCTCCTCTGAAGATAGATAGCACAATCCTCACAGACAAAAAAATAAATGTTGCGAATGAGTTAAATAAATCTATGACAGAGATCTCCTCTGGAGAATCTTACACTGCCCAATTTTCCACCCTTTGGGCTGAACAAAAATGACAGAAAGGAATGCAGCAGAA
>NC_051388.1:50879582-50884582 GCF_015228065.2 Penaeus monodon | reverse complement strand
TTTCTTGCTCCATGCAATGATGAATACCATGATGTTATTAATGTGGTGCATGGAGTCCTTTCGATTTAAGTGGTTATTGGTGAAGGACAGAGTACAGCCATCAGCAAAGGCATGGGCGTTTGGTATGAGCTGCAGAATGTCACTGAAGTAGACATTCCATTGCAATGGCTCGATGACATTGCCGCACTACCACTTACCACTACCTGCATTGTTCTTCCATGCAGGTAGTCTTCAAGCAACATCAGCAGGGTTCCTGCTATACCAAGGCTTTTCAATTTTGCAATGATGCCTTTGTGCCACACTCTGTCAAATGCAACAGCTATGTCGAGTGCAATGACGAAAGTTTCATTGCCGCCATCGAGGGAGTTTTGCCAGGCAGTCGTAAGTTGGAGGAGGAGGAGGTCCGAAGCAGATCTCTGAGTCCTGAAGCCGAACTGTCTGTTACTGATAAGGTGGTGTTCATCAAAGAAGCTGGTCATTTTCTTAACCAGAATCCTCTCATAGACCTTCGCTAGGATGGACAAGAGAGATATGGGACTATAATTCATGGGAGATGTTTTGCTCATCTTGTAAATGGCCACAACATTTGCAGTCTTCCACAGTTTTGGCCATGTGTTCTGTACCATACATGTTTGGAATAGTGCAGCAAGTGGTGTGGCCAACTGGTCGGCACACTGAACCAGAGTATGAGGGCTGATTTTGTCTGGCCCCACAGCCTTCGTCACATCCAAGTCCTTGAGTTCCCTTTTTACTTCTTGTACTGTGATAGACACATTATAGAGCCGTGATTGAGTCTGTGGTGGCAATCTAGGGGGCGGCACGTTGGGTTCAGGGACAGTCATTTTACAGGCGAAGTAGCTAGCAAGAAGTTCGGCTTTATCATGGCTTGAGGTAGCCACAGATCCATCTGGCTTATCAAGAGGAGGGATGCCATCGTCTGGCGCAAAACCCTGATGTTGCTTAATGCAGTTCCACCAGGATTTACCTCCCACTGAATGGCCAATCATCCTGGCCTGCAGGTCCTCTTTCCAGCGTAAGATGGCCCACTTCTGTGTCCTCTTCATCCTGGAGCAGGCAGCGGCATGGAGTTGCTTGTTTAGGCTTGTGGGGTTACGTTTGTAGCGGACCCAAGCCCTGGATTCGTTGTCTGCTGCTGCTCTGCAGTGAGGGCCAATCCATCGGTCTGGCTTTATAGTCTTCATGAGGTACAAAGTCCGATTGGAGAGTGACCAGGTGACGTGTCAGAGCTTGGGCTTGGTCGTCTACATCTCCACCAGAATGTTGTTCCATTCTGTTTCATTCAGTGCGTCTCGAAGGCCTTGCCAGTTACTTTTGCCCCAGTGCCATATTGTGCGTGTAAACGCTTCCTCCAGCATAGCTTTGATATTGAGCCTGGTGAGGATGGCATAGTGGTCAGAAGAGCCAATAGTCCCCACGGAGTGACATGTTACAGCTCCGTCAGGGAGGTCAGTGATGACGGGATCAAGAGATGAACCTGATGTGTGCGTCGGGAAATCCACATGGTTTGCCAGACCAAAGGTGTCTAATAGATCTTCGAATGACCTAGCCACCAGGTACTGGTTTAGATCACCTACGATTATGATATTTTTTGTGGAGTGTTGATGAAGCAAGTAGTCGAGGTGATTCTGGAGAAATATCATCAGTTCAGGTCCTTGCCACTGGGGTCTGTAACAAACACACAGGAGAGAGGCTTCTTGAAGGTTTGTCCAGAACTTAAAAAACAAGAGATCCAGGTGGTCAGGCATTTCCATTTGTAGTGGTTGGACGTGTAGACCAGTTCTGAAGCATACAGTTATGCCCCCGAATGTGCCGTTTGTCCTGTCCTTTCTGAGCCACTTGGTGTAGCCGCTGATTCTGCCAAATTTGTCTGGAACGGTGTGATTGAGAAAGGTCTCCACAGTTGCAATTATATCTAGGCTCAGCGGTAGAATAAAGCTGTGAGTTAGGTCACCAAGATTCGTCTGGAGCCCCCTCACATTAGCAGAGAGAATCGACAGGCGGTTATTCATTCTACTTATTCCTGGCATTATGTTTGCCTAGCAGGCAATTGGTGGTGCTGGTACAGATTGGGCCCAGGCCAGCCACTATATGGTGGGTGGGATTGGTGTAGAGTGACCCCAGGCCAGTTAGTATGCAGGTGTCTGCTGTTTAGGTGAGGAAGTAGATTAAGTTGTTGCTGGAGAGTCTGGGCGAGAATAGCGTTGTGATGGGCTTGCTCAGCCGACAAGCTCCGGAAAAGACGCTCCTATCTTTCCTCAGACAATTTTGTGCGACAATTCTGCTCCTCGTGACCGTGGCGGTTGCAGAATTCACAAAACTGTTTTTTGCTACAGTCGTCCTGGGAATGACTTTCTTTTACAGTTTGGGCAAAACTGTAAATGAGTTCCTTTTGTCAAAGCGCTGAGGTTGAGTCGGTTGACTCTGTGGTACGTGATGGTAGCTACAACGGCGGCTCTGGTGATGCGTGGCGTGAGCGTTGTTATGGCTGTGCTGATGCGTCACGTGAGCAACGTTCCTGTAGTTGTACAGACGTGTGGCAGTGTTTTGGCTTAGTAGATGTGTTGGAAGATTGCGAGAATGAGAGTGTATGGCTGTATTCTTGTGCCTCTTTTGATTGATCTTGGTCTGCTGTCACTGGAGTCTCAGTAGAAGACTGAGTGCGGCAGGACTTGAGTGGCCGTGGTTTACCCGACGTCCACCACGCCTTAGCAGCTAAGTGGGTATTGGTTTTGCCACACCACTCCCTGTCGATACGTTCTGCGTTGGCTGTGCAAGCAATTGAGTTGACCTCTAGAGAGTCGATGCTGCTTCTCATGGCTTGAATATTACCTATATGTTACAGCACCGTGACTACGGCGTCTCTATTGCTCGCGAGGTTCTTCGAGAAAGTGTTGAAGAGGGTGAGAATGAATTCTTCCTGGAGAGCTCCGCTCGCAAGCTTTTTATGATGGTGACAGTTGATTACTTGGAAGGTTTAGTAATTCTTCCTCTTCTGTAGGGTTCCACTGAACCGGAGCTTCCTCTGCGGGTGGATGATGCCGGATGAATTCAACCGGTTCTGCAATACCTGCAAGGTCTCTCAGTGATACAGTTTGGTCACAAACAAATTCGCTGTTTCCATGCAGACAGATAACGTGGCAGAAGTTTTGGCAAGTTCCGTTAGTACACTTGACAGCGTCGTCCGTCCTCTCTGCATAGCAGCACACGCAGCACCACTTGTCTGGGCAGATCCCGGCCTTGATTAAGCGAGCAATTTTCTTATGTGCGTTTTGTCGCGAGTCGTGAGACATCAAATGACGCGAAATGGGGCAGGGGGCCAACGGTAGGTGGGGGGGGGGGCTAGAGGAGCGGAGAGGGGGGACAAGGAAAGCAGCGGCAGGGAAAGGGGGCGGGGGGAGAAGTAGCAGGCAGGGGAGAGGCTGGAGTAGCAGCGAAGAGTGGGGGAGAGGTGGGAGGGAGAGGCGGCAGCTTTGCAAGTAAGGGAGGGGGAGGGGAGGGTGGACTGTCTTCCTAAGGGGAGCCGGACGGTGTCAATTCACCATGTTTTATTTTTCTAGCCCCATCAGATCTCACGGAAGTAGTTTTAGTCCAAGTAAGAGAGGTGGAGGGGAAATAAGAATGTACAGAAAAAAATAAACGAGGATAGACAAAGTAGGGTAAAGAAGCGAGGTATAGTACTTGGCAATGTTCGGATATCTTGGGGACTTGCGAACGAGCGAATGACTAATTCACGGCGAGGGCTGGGAGGAGGAGAGAGAATCCCAGCCAGGTATGCTGGAACGTTGGGTGTAGCTGAACAAACGATGGAATTACTCAGAATATGAGTAGTATATCAGGTCTTCAATTAACTCCATGCACTCATGCACAAACTTGCTTAGTAGCAAAGTCAGAAAGTGTCTGCGGCAGCAGCTATTCTACGTTTTGTGAGGAGCTCCTGTGTAGCTCTCTCTCTCTCTCTCTCTCTCTCTCTCTCTCTCTCTCTCTCTTTCTTCTCTCTCTCTCTCTTCTCTCTCTCTCTCTCTCTCTCTCTCTCATCCTCTCTCTCTCTCTTCCCCTCTCTCTCTCTCTCTCTCTCTCCTCTCTCTCTCTATCTCTCTCTCTCCCCTCTCTCTCTCTCTCTCTCTCTCTCTCTCTCTTCTCCTCTCTCTCTCTCTCTCTCTCTCTCTCTCCTTTCTCTCTCTCTCTCCTCTCTCTTCTCTCTCCTCTCTCTCTCTCTTCTCTCTCCCCTTTTCTCTCTCTCTCTCTCTCTCTCTCTTCTTCTCTCTCTCTCTCTCTCTCTCTATCTATCTATCTATCTCTCTCTCATTCTTTCTCTCTCTAATTCTTTATTTCTCATTTTCTTTCTCTCTTTCTCATTCTCTCTCTCTCTCTCATTCTTTCTCTCTTTATCATTCTTTCTCTTTCTCTCATTTTTTTCTCTTGTGTGTGTATGTGTGTGTGTGTGTGTATGTGTGTGTGTGTGTGTGTGTGTGTGTGTGTGTGTGTGTGTGTGTGTGTGTGTGTGTGTGTGTGTGTGTGTATGTGTGTGTGTGTGTGTGTGTGTATCGAGAGGCGTGATTCAATCTTCGAAAATTAATATATCTCTATTTACAGACATGAATACATATACTTAAAAGCTTGCACATATCTACACCGAACGGCACCAGGGAGGTGCGTTCCAGGAGGAAGTGACAAGCCTGGTGTCTACTGTAACAAAAATAATCTAAAGATGCACTACTCTGGCTCAGGTTACACACGAACACAGTATCACTGATAATAATGATAATAGTAATGATGATGAAAAAATTTACTTCTAGGTTTACATAATTATCATGTTTACCCGTATTTATAATTGATTCATTAGCTGTAATTTCGTTATCTTGGGCCATCAACCATGGCGATTACCACTAGTTGTGGTCATTTCCGTGTCCCGATCTGAGAAGATACGTGCACAATACTGTATGTTTCAAAGAATTGTGCATATGCGGGGCGTATATAAA
>NC_051388.1:50852082-50872082 GCF_015228065.2 Penaeus monodon | reverse complement strand
CGAACTGCTAAAGATCATCTACCATAATAACATTGCCAGAGCCTCATTTAGATTACGCCAACAGAAAGTTATCTTCAAGGTTTCAAGTAAGGCTTGAGGGAGAAGTGTGGTCAGTATCTTCAGTATGGAAAACAGAGAGAGCGAGTGTTACGCATAGTAAGCAGTGAGAGACGATGTCATAAGAGAAATTCAGATGAGAGTAAAGGGCCACTTGAGGTCATGCTTTCGCCTGGGTTTTGCTTCGTGCGACAAAGCGCTGTGTGGACCGCGTTTTGTTGTGTGCACGGTGAAAAAAAATAACATCGTAAACAACCTAAAAGCCAGTTGTAATTATCTGCCTTACCTTAATCATGAGGGAGATGACAGCAACAAGGGAACAAGGCTCGGGCGAAGCATGCCGTCGCAAAGTGCGCTCAAATGAAAAAATAAATAAATAAATAAATTAGTAAATAAATAAATAGATAAAAACAGATAATAATGGCATAACTTGTAATATTGCATATGCCGACACTAATGCACGACACTAATGATGACGATTTTATTTTTATCAGCAATGATAACGATAGAGATGATGGTAACATTTATGATTATGAACATCATATCGATGCTAAATAATTATTATAATACTAATCCGAATGCTAATAATAATAATAATGACACAGATGATAATGATCATGATAATTATGTTACAATAATGATGATGATGATGAAAATAATAATAGTAACAATAATATGGTAATGATAATGATAATTCTTATTATTACAATTATTATTATTATTATTATTATTATTATTATCATTATTATTATCATTATTATTATTATATTATTATTATCATCATCATCATCATAATAATAATCATCATCATCATCACTGTTATTGTTATTGCCATTATTATTATTACTATTATCATTACTTATTTTCATAATTATTACCACTATCATTATTAGTATTAGTATAAGGATTATCAATATTTTTTATTCATGTCTATCATTTTCATTGTTGCTAAAGATACCGCCATCGTTAGTATTACCATTTGCAGTATTGCTTTTGGTGGCGATGCAGAATGTTTCCTTTTTTATCATCAGCATTATCATTAAATCTTTTCCTATCAGCATGTGGACGTCAGCACGCTTGTACATACAGCCGAGAGGAGTGCGAGGGGCGACCGGCGCGAATCCAGGACCCTGTGATTGCAAGTTATGTCAGATTTAGAAGTAGTAGCACGCTACTCTTGCCATTGTTACTATTAATTATAATATTTCTTAATAGTGATGATAATGGTAATGGTAGTTACAAGAAACGCTAACAGTAACTCTAACAATGCCAATAGTAATTAAGTACAGGCAACAATGGTAAAAAGATAATACTGATCATAACCATACCAATTTTCTATGATCTGTGTTATGGTGTCTCGGTAATCAGGGTTTTCCTGCAGTATATATTCATTTATTCAGGTCGGAATGCTACCACACGATGAATTCTCTCAAATATGCAATTCTACACAATTCAACAATAAATTTTCACCTGATCATGGTGACAGACTAGTTAATTAACAATCAGATAAGGGACATGGCCTTGAACGTAACGTCCCTCTTCGGCAGAATTAATAAGAAGTCAGACGACACTACCAAAACTATGGAGGTCTTTAGCAAACGGTCATTCACGCGTCCGTGCGTCCATACAAAGGGGGGGGGAGGTACAGAGATACAGGGATTATTTGGAGATTATACACCTGTTCCGTGTATCATCATCATTTAACGGTAGGTTCATGTCTGAGCCGCCGTGGTCACAGCATGATACTCAATTGCAGTTTTCACGTTGTGATGCTCTTGGAGTGAGTACGTGGTAGGGTCCCCAGTTCCTTTCCACGGAGAGTGCCGGTGTTACCTTTTTAGGTAATCATTCTCTCTTATTTTATCCGGGCTTGGAACCAGCACTGACTTGAGCTGGCTTAGCCACCCAGTGGCTAGGCAGGCAATCGAGGTGAAGTTCCTTGCCCAAGGGAAACAACGCGGCGGTCGGTGACTCGAACCCTCGAAGTCAGATTGCCGTTCCGTGTATACAGATAGATATTTGTTATTTTGTGTGGGGCAGAATGGACATGACCAAATGCCACTCTCGTAGTCCCCTGGTCACGGAGTAAACAAATAGGAGTACTTATCGTTTGCAGAAAATTTCTATTTCATTCATCGCTGGCCAAGTGGCAGCTATCACTGACGCAGAAAATGGCAATTGAATGATAAAGGAAGCAGAAGCTCCCATGCGCCGAGAACAAAATAAGTTAGAGATTTTATTCTAGTTGCAGCGAAGTTGGATTCAAAAATCCTGTCCATCTGAACCAAACCACAGTCGAGACGACAGCAATTGCTAAAGAGTTTATGAAAACTCTTCAATTCACTGTGCTATAAATTATTTATTCTCAAGTATGCTTTCTCTGCAGGTCAGTATAGTATGACTAACCTGATAGCAGTGGAATGTTTTTTGAAACCAAGTGATGTTTTAGTAACAGCGTAATGTTTTAGTAGTGACAGATGTTTTACTGGTACTGTGAAGTTTTATTGAAAATGTGGTGTATTGCTATTTTGGTGGAAAAGTGGTGGTTTTAGTAATATACTAGAATAGGGATATATTTGTAGCAGAGTTATGTTTAGTGGGAAAATAATGTTACAGCGATGTTTTGTGATTGATGATATAGTGACAACGTGATGTTCTGCAGTACAGTGGAAATGGGACGTATTGGCTGCGTAGTTTAGTGATACAATGATATTTCAATCGCCCGGTGATGCTTTAGAGGAAAAGCGACTTATTGGTAACACAGTAATGTTTCAGTGACCGATGTCTTAATGTAAAATTATGCTTGGTGCCATAATAATGCTATGGTGACGAAGAAGTGTTTTAATAGCAAAAGCCTCTGAGAGGCGAAATAACAAGAAATAAAGTTTGGACACAAGGATGCGCAAAATTTTTGTCTTGAGGATTCGCGCTGTGGTCCCAGCCTCGCAGACCTCGCGGAATCGCTGCTTCTGAGTGGTATGTATGGATTTGTTAATTCCCTGACTGCTTGTTGCCAGATGCACATGATCCACGAATTCGGCCACCACGCTACGCCGAGCGGGGTGAGAGCTCAGCAAGACCGACAGTAGTCGGAAAAGGATCGGAGCCTCCTCTCCTCCCAGACCCCAGTTACGTGAAAATAAAATGCCAGCCAGGTGATGGAGACGTGACAGCCATACGGGTCAACAGACACAGGCACACGTATACACTGTGGATAGAAAATAATGTCGCATATCTGATATGACATTCTTTAATTTGATGAAAAAAATTATTTCATTTTATGCATATACTGTGTCTTAATTTTTGTCTCTGAGAAGTAAATGCAAATCTAACGGAAATTACAAAAACCGAGCGGCGTGACGCAGCACAGTAGGTGGGAAGCGAAGACCTGAGCGGAAACGCTGTGGGAATCTTCTCGAGCAGAGCGACCTGGCACACGGCGTTGCAACATGCCCCAAAGCACGCTGTAAACAAGCCGGGGCCATGGCGAAACACTTAATGTGTACGCCTTTGGTAGCGCGGATTTCACAACGGTCGTTTAACATTTCCACGCTGAAATATTTGCTCGCAACCTCACATCCTAGTACGTCTACCCTATTTTATGTTTGTGTAGAAAGATACGCAGCGTCATCACGAATTCTGTTAATGCAATAGCAAGAGCTCCTGATCTGAGGAACTTTCAAATCTGAATCATTAGATTTATGTGATCTCATTCCTTGCGACGCTGTCTCCTGATTTCCAGGTGCATCACTATCCCATCGCCACTTCCACACTTCATCATGCCGTTGCATCACCCTTCCTGGTCTTTATGCCATCCTGCTACAATCCTGCGTACCATCATAACACAGAAACGTTAACACCTGGAGTTAACACTCTATGTAAGAAAGAAATTCCAAGAAATTCCGGTCTCATTCCATCTATGAATACCGTTAGCAATTCTTATTTTATGCCAGACAAGCATAGGATCTACATTCGTAGTTGTATTTGTGTGGCTTTGCATGCGAGCAAAATATCGGTTTCTCAGACAAACATGTAGTACAAAGTAAACAGTGAATTGCAGACTTTAAGTAAGTTTGGTCTGAATCGATTATAGCAAGGTTACTTTGGTTTACGCCTTGTTACTAAAAAGGGGGGTGGGGTGTAAAAAGTGATAGATCATGTTCACGCATGTAGTCATGCACACAGCCGACACTAATGCACGCATGTTTACACATGTACATTTTTATAGGTACATGCACATTCAGTACGTCAGTATATACATATATATATATATATATATATATATATATATATATATATATATATATGTGTGTGTGTGTGTGTGTGTGTGTGTGTGTGTGTGTGTGTGTGTGTGTGTGTGTGTGTGTGTGTTATATATATATATATATATATATAAAATATATATATATATATATATATATATATATATTGCATGTACACATACATATAAGTGCTCTGAAACCTGTAGTAACCCTTGGATTTAACGGCCTTTTACACGGTGTTTATGTCATCTGTTACGCGCAAACCATTTATCGGATCTTCATAGAACGCCATTAGAAAGGTAGTCGAATGTAGTTTTTATAATGATTACGTAATGCCGTCAGTCAACTTGGAGGACATAGAAAAAACGAAGAATATTTACAACTCTCTTTTCAGTTTTTAGCGAAATATTGTTTAATCTTGCGTAAGGCCTCGCGGGTTTAAAGTCTGGTTGGATCACCGGAAGGGTCATAAAAGGGACCGTCAACCTACGCAGGCATTTTGCGAAATTTCCCTTTTTTTACAATTTTTTAAATGTTTTCTTTTATGAACAGGCCAACGTAATTATAAGTCTGCGTGCATCTCTGAGGCTGTTCCTGTGTTCTGATCATTTATTGTTATTTTAACTTAACAAACAATAAAGAAACACACGACGTATTTAGAAAGTTTAGGGGAAATCTTCACTTAGACTCCCCGATAATTTGATCCAAACAAAAACGTTAGACCAGAGATAATAGAGAATCGATGAGGCATTTTTTCTTCTGGCAATTTTCAAAAAATAAAAAGCATTTTAACCCCCTACAAATAGAAAGTGTCCTAACTGCAGAGCTATCTGAGCAAGTCTTGAATACTTACACATCAACAGATTTGCCCGAGTCCACCTTTCTAGTCCTTGGCGTTGCCCACACTGCCGATAGGCCCGCGGGGTTAGGTCGAGTTCCATAACAAGAGCATAAATATACCCTTGTCAACGGTTTGGTCGTAATACATATAGGCTACATACATCCATTTATTTATTATTTACACACACACACACACACACACACACACACACACATACACACACACACACACACACACACACACACACACACACACACACACCTCATATGTACATTATACATACATATATATTAAGTATATACATATATATAGCATTTTATTTATCTATTCATCTGTTTTAACAGTCAATTTGTAAGCATTTTACTGTTATGCACATTTACCCACACATTTAAATGCAGATGCTCGGTGCACAAGCAAGGTTTAGCAGTTGCAGCGAACTGGTCGATTGCACCTTCGCAAATGATGACTACAGGGTAACTGACTGATTTTCGTGACGAATCCCCATGTCCTTAGTCAAGACAGTTTAATTGGCTGTTGATATATTTTTAATGTGATTGGTCACGGGAATTTGTAGACGTTGTTCGTGGACGTCACAGCTGAGTGAAAGCGTTAACGGTTAATACATATGGCGAGTAGGTCTATTCAGACGCGTTTTTAGCTTTGCTTAGCTAAATCATACCTAGCCTACCGCAACTCTTTTGTAACACAACCGCTTCTAAGATCAATGAAGATAACATAGCAGGACGTAACTATGAATAATATATTAACTACTCTGCAATTTTGCGGTGTCAGCGACCGCGCCAGTAGACAATGACGGCAGGTTAACTGTAAAATACACTTTTAAGCGGTGCATTGCCATTCATATGTAAATACTAACGTCATTTCTGACGGTTTTCCAAACTAAAGCAAAGACGGAGATAAGATGAGACATTTGTTCGCTCTTCCCATGCAACTTTGCGGCGATAATGCACGAAGGAGAGTTGACTTGCATAAGAATCGAATACTTTTTAAGGGGTGGGGACTCGCAGTGATTTTTTTTATTCATAGAAACTAAAATATCTTTTTATGATGAATCATTATCAGGAATTTATTTATTCAAGTTTATGTGTATTTTTCCCCATCTTTAGACACATGTGAGAAACAGTGGTATTCCAGACAAAAAGTATATTTGGGGATTCCGCAGAGGAAGCCCCTAAAGTTTGGTTTTTACACTTTTAGCTGTCAATATCACTTCTTTGCTTCTCTTTGCATGTATAATTCAAAAGTAACTTCTAATAACACATTTTTCCAACTGGAAATATTGGATTATCACAATTTAAAGGTGAAAAAGAGGGAAATATACATTTCATAATTTTCGAGCAAAGAAAGGCGTCATTCTTACTTTCCTGTAATTTGAGTATGCCCACGGG
This sequence comes from Penaeus monodon, assembly GCF_015228065.2. NCBI lineage: Eukaryota > Metazoa > Arthropoda > Malacostraca > Decapoda > Penaeidae > Penaeus > Penaeus monodon. The sequence goes on along the minus strand of NC_051388.1, from coordinate 50,865,513 downwards.
ATGGTAGCGGTGCATGTGCAGTTAAAAGTATATCTTAAAAAATGATCCATGTCTACTCGCTTGCGCCTCCCACTGTCTATTTCCTCTCATCAACAAATTTCTTCCAAATTACACCCAACAGCCAGATATACTGAGTCGGTATATGCTCCCACCACCCAGTGCCATTCGGAGCAGCAGGGCCTGAAAGTGCCAATCGCCCCGTGATAAAAGGGCAGGTCTAGATAACGTCGACCCCAACCAGAGCTGCGCGAGGTGTGCGGAGATGGAATGTTCCTTAATGAGCCTGAGAGCCCTATTGTCACGTTCCACACAGGTGATCCTCGAACAGGTAACACTCCGATCCGGTTCACCAGGTCAAAGGGACTTCAGCCTTGACGTCGTTAATGCTTCGTCTTTGGAAATATCGGAAGTCAGGCCTAATCCTGACAAATGCTCTCACAAAAGCAGGAGCTGGTGTATGCAGCGTAATGCCAGTCCTTCGTTGTCCTCTCGCATTAGAATTGCTCCCATGGCTCCCATAGCAGTAGAAGAGATTATTGAATTTTGAGCTGTTTTTTTAAGCAAAGTACGTCAGATTTTTAAGCATATACTCTTGTTTATAGTGAAGCATTTCAAAGGAATATTACCAATTACATTGCATTTATACTCTCTATTCTATAACCATAAATAATTTCAATTGCTGTTATTTTTTATTATTGTTGTTACTATCAATATGGTGTAGTGTTTTGATATTATCTTCATTGGTATTTGTCATTGCCATTATTGTTATTTAATCCTTATTACCATCATTATGGTAACAAATATATATATTACTATCATTTGTATTATTATTACTATAATTGTTAGTATTATTTTTTTGACTTTTTCAGGGGGGTTACCTACTCTTAGCCGTAATTACTCACCATCTATTGCAATGGCCATCATTACTAATATTAATGTCATTAACAATGATATTGATAATAATCATTGTTATCACTGTTATTATTATAATTGGTAATAGCAGTAGTAGCATTATCATTATTATTATCATTATGAGGATTGTTATTATCATTATTATTATTATAGATTATAATTACCCTTATTATTTTATTGTATCATACATTATCATTACGATCTATTTCCAGTATTATGATTTTATCATCATCGGGATTGTTTTCATTAGTGTTATTATCATCAATTACGACATGATCGTAAAGGTCATATTTGTATTATTCAATCAATTTCAATCAATTCAATTTCAATCATTTCTCATCATAATTCACTGAGTCATACTTATTATCGTTGATATATACCATTTATATTAAATTATTACATTTATCACTTATTACTACTGTATCTCAGAATAACTATAACCATTTACATTCGCCAGAGGTTGCCACCCTCAGGACCCTTTGATCTCGGGTCGTCTGGGTCCCTGCGAGTCCCTCGATGGAAATCGACGGCGTCTCTGCCCGCAAGAGGCAGAGGTTTTGCCAGCTCTCGGTCGGCGTCTTTCATTCCATCGGGTCTCCTCTCAGCTGTGTTCCCTACTGGTCCGTGTTCTTCGTCTTCGCATTACGAGGCTCCGTTACATTACCTATATATTACTTACCTCGTGGTTAGAAAGGGCAATTTAATTTTTGAAACTTCTAGTTCATTCTTATCTTCGACGGAATTTCTCGGTCAGAGGCTTGCTACAGGTTCATTACGTCACTATTATAAATAAACTAATTATGATATTCACCTTTAATGTTCCATAATATGTAAAAGATACGTAGATATCGGAAGGATTTTTTTTTCTAGTTATTCACACCTATTAGGTTTCAAAACATATGAATGATTCATATTCTAATTGCCTTTTTTAATGCTAAGCAGTGTCGGGTAATAACTCTGCTTATTTCACTCTCTTTCCTGCTGACAATGTCCATTCTGCCTCCTTCCAGATTTACGACTGTCACTCATTGCGAAGGGAAGTGAGCCATCGCATTATCACGATTGTTTGTTTACAATGGTAGCAAGCTGGGTGCTAGGACTGTCTTTGGCGAATTGAACAAGACAAAGCAAGTCAAACTAAATCCAAATTTGCTAGTGTTTCTCGTCAAAAATATGCCATTCGCGTATCTTGCCCTGATCTCGCTCCTGCACACCCACTTTTATTTTCACTCCTATCTTCCTCTCATCCCTTCCTTCGCCTTGTCCTGCCTACCTGTCTTTTATATTGGTTTATCTTTTATTTTACAATAGGAATTATTTAAGTTTATAAAAACACGTTATACATATTTATGTTTATAAAAACACTTTATAAATTTTATCATCCACAGATCAGCTGCATTTGTGTAGATATGTTGCGGAAAGAGTGAAGCACACATTCAACGGCTGTTTTCGTTTACCTGTGAACACCCCCTTTGGCCATAGTTGTTGGCATGTTGAACCCGTAACGAGACTACATTAACTTAGATTAAGAAGGAAAAGGTTAGACTTTTAGCTGGACAGACCTGGACAGCTAGTTCGACCGGTGTGTTACGGCGGTTTACCCCTCGTTTTGTCACGGATTTTGTGTTGCCTTTTATGTTTTGATGGTCGTAATGAATATATGTATAATGTGAAAATCTTCGTTTTTTACGTTACCCTGTAGTCAGCTAGAGACTTCGAATGCGCCAGGCCCCCAAGCTTGAAGCGAATAGTTGGGCAATACGCTACCAAATAAACTCTAAACTCTGCGATAATTATTGATTACCTAGAACAGAAATATATATACATATATATATATATATATATATATATATATATATATATATATATATATATATATATATTTGTGTGTGTGTGTGTGTGTGTGTGTGTGTGTGTGTGTGGTGTGTGTGTGTGTGTGTGTTGTGTATACATATACACACACACACACACACACACACACACACACACACACACACACACACACACACACATATATATATATATATATATATATATATATATATATATATATATATATATATATATATATATGAATGAAAATAATTTTCTACTGCTCGTTTGGCCTTGAAGATGGACTATAGCATACCTGGAAAGACCTCGAGGCGGCAGCAGCGACACCGTCCTGGCCGAATATAGGAAACGCAAAACGAGACCAGCATTTTTATTGCTATTGCTGATGATGTCACTCTCATCGGTAAAAGTTTATCGCCATTGGTATACATCATTATCATCATGGCCATGATGATGAACATAATCATAATCAGCCATGATCATTATCATGGATATGGTTATAATCCCAATCATAATCCCAATATTTTTAATATAATCACATAATTATTATAATTATTATCATTGTTATTAATATTATCATTATCATCACATAATTCTATTTGTGTTACGTTCGTCTGTCCATATGTTATGCTAACATTTTAGGCCTGAAATAATATTCCATGTAATTGTGAACTTTAAGATAATTTTATTAGCAGTAACTTATGCGTGGAAACATATTTCATGGGACTGTTAACTTGAAGTCAGTTCATTTTGGTGTAAAGTAGGGTCATGCCTGACAACATAGATCACACAGCGAATCATAGTACGAATCTGTGAGACCTTGTTCTATCTATTATAATTATTAGTATTACTTATATTACTATCATTATTGTTATTATGATAATTATAACAATAATAATCATTATTATTATAATTTTTATTATTGCTACCCTTTTTCCTAGTGGTAATAGTAGTAGTTACACCGTTGGTTTATGCACATTTATTATTTACACGGCTGTTCGAAGAGGGAGGCTAAGAAGGAAGGCAGGAGGGGAAAGGGAAAGGAAGGGGAGAAGAAAGGGGGAAGGGAAACAGGAAGGGGAAGGGGGCTAAAAGAAGGGAGGCGAAAGGTACAAGGAGGAGGGTGAAAGAAGGAGAGAGGAGAACCTCTTTAGTTTATTGCTCCATGGGATTTCTACGGTCCCGCTAATTAGCATTATCATTTTTATAATCGTTATTATTACTATTATTATTATAATTGTTGTTGTTGCTATCATTATTAGCATTAGTATGGTATCATTGCGATTATTGCTTTTATTATTATCACTATGATAAGATGATCATCATCATCTTATTATCTTTATCATCAGTTGTTTTCGTTTTGTTGTTGTTATTATTATTATTATTATTATTATTATTATTATTATTATTATTATTTCATTGTCAGTATCGTTATTATAATGAGCATTACTCTAAACATTATTAGTAGTAGTATAACTATTACCATTATTTAAATTATTGTTATTTTCTATTTTATTGACATCACCATAAGCAGCAGTTGTAAGGTAATATTCTAACTACCGATAATCAGTCAAAATCCTTTTCAGGAGATGAGTCCGTTCCACAGGTATTCCTGGATGTTTGTCAGCCATGAGCGGTTGCAAGGAGTTAGATGAAGCCTGAACCCCCATTGTGAGTGTCGTTGGCGACAATACACGTTTTATGGAGATAATTGATGAGACTAACAAACGTCCGTCTAGCTGGCCTTTCTCCTCATGAATTAATCATCGTAATCGTGTGAAGGTTTTCACGTGCTCACTAGGCAGCACGCACCTCTCTGGCATATGTTGCGTCCCGTGTCGCTACAAATGCCACTTTGATCAGGCTATGATTAGGCTTAGGTTTATTGCAAGAAACAGCCCTGGGAGATTTCAATGCGCTGTGAAGTGAGCCGAACGCAGAATCTTGTCCCACAGTGCAGCCCACCACGATTGCACTCACCCTTGATTACAGTCATACGCACGCACATAAATGCGAGCCATGTAAGCACTTCATGTGTGTGTGTGTGTGTGTGTCTATGTATAAATGTATATATGTATATATATGTATCTATATACATATAAATACAGATATGTATACATATATATATATATATATATATATATATATATATATATATATATATATATATATATATACATGTATATATACACATTATATTTATAAATATATATACATACATTATATATATATATATATATATATATATATATATGTGTGTGTGTGTGTGTGTGTGTGTGTGTGTGTGTGTGTGTGTGTGTGTGTGTGTGTGTGTGTGTGTGTATGTGTGTATGTGTGTATGTGTGTGTGTGTGTGTGTGTGTGTGTGTGTGTGTGTGTGTGTGTGCAGAGCTATACGTATACATATATATATATACATATATATATATATATATATATATATATATATATATATATATGTATGTATGTATGTATGTTTGTATGTATGGATATATATATATATCTATGTACATATACATATATACATATACTGTATATGTACATATATACATATACTGTATATGTACATATATACACATACATGTGTGTATATGTATATATATATACATATACATATACTTATTTGTTCATTTATTCATAAGTATGTATACATAGATGTACATAAACATATTGCATTTTGTGTGTGTGTGTGTGTGTGTGTGTGTGTGTGTGTGTGTGTGTGTGTGTGCGTGCGTGTGGTGTGTGTGTGTGTGTGTGTGTGAGCGTGTGTATGTGAGCGTGTGTGTGAGCGTGTGCGTGCATATATATATATATATATATATATATATATATATATATATATATATATATATATATATATATATATATATATATTATACACACACACACACACACACACACCACACACACACACACACACACACACACACACACACACACACACACCACACACACACACATGTATGTATGTGTGTATGTATGTATATGTGTATATATGTGTATGTATATATATGTATATATATATATATATATATATATATATATATATATATATATATATATATATATATATATATATATATACGTATGTATGTGTGTTTTGTTTGTGTGTGGGTGCCGGTGTAAGTGTAAGTTCATGAGTGCCTGGAAGTGGGTGAGAGCGCATGGTTCGGCGTATACCCGAATATAAGCCGTAATTCTACCGAGGAGAGGAGCGCTGGATAGCCAATACGCACTGCACGCGAGAAGAGAACTACCGCTTCCCGGGATCCTCCGGCCGCGCTCCGCCCACGCCCGCGCACCGCTCGTGTCGCCTCGTTCGTCTGAAAACGACACCTTTGTAAATATTTCTCTCAATTTCGATAGCTTTAATCCCATACTGTAGATGACATTTTCTTTAACTAAATCGTAAAATGGTATATTCTCCGTGTTCTACCCACTGCACAGCCAGATCATAACAAAGATTGGCAATGTAGTTAGCTTCGTACGCTGCGGAGGACTGCCCGCACGCGTCCATCCCGAGACCCTCGTTCGTACGGCGCCCCCTCACCCCCCACCAGGCCTCTCCTCCCGCCAAGCTATATAAACCCGAGCTGACTGCAAGAGGTAGGCACTGCCTAACCTGAGCTCTCTTAGTTTACATCTACATCGGAACACATTTCAGGTAGGTTTCATGAAAACAGTCGGAATTCCTGAAAATCGTGAATGTCCTGTGTTTATTTTTCAGTGATAGACGGACAGAAGAACAAGCTAAGTAAACAGTGCTTTTTGCTGTGGTTCTGTGCAGTTACGAGAATGGTATAGCCGAAGGCAGCTAATATCAGGACGATTCTTAATCAAGGGATATATGTAAACTTATAATCGATATATTAGTTTTCAGTGTGCTTAATAGGAACTGTTTATAAATTTGTATATTTTTATTCATATAAATTAAACTAATATATGCGGATGAATACATATATATATGGTGTTATTGTCGCAATTCTGATTAAAAGACTTGAGTGAATATACTGGTAAAATAATTGTATAGACATAATATCATCTACCATTTTAACGGATAGACCATCATTAATATACTTTAGTCACTGAAAAAATGTGTATTTGGGAGCTTCGACCTGATTATCAAAAGTAGCTAGTTGAGTTTTACCTGGTGGATTTTATTAAACAAGACGGACTTTGAAAGTTATGATCATAAATACAAGGCCTTTTGTGAAGAGGCTTTCATAAATTCTCAGAATTTATGAAATTGTTGAATTGTTCCGTGCAGCCTCAGGGAAGACTCGAGACCGGTTGACAATTTTGGCCCTTTCAAGAAGCCATCGGAAACCAGGCGTTTACTGGGCTAAACATTTGCAGGTCTTTTATAATAACCAGTATAAGCACAAGTATTAGATTTTCCCCCCTAAATGTTTTATCTTTTCTCTATTTTAGTAATCCTCCCAAGTGTTTGGCGTACATTAAATATAATCTTGTTTTTTCTGAAATGATATAAAATACCCACGAAAATTCACGATCAGCCTCCTAAAGGCTGGCAACAATTGTAATGAAAACTGCTGTGCACCGACGTCATATCTTTTTCATACTGTTTCGCACAAGAATGTTTAGGACCGTTAATAAAACTGCCTAATCCCATTATCCCGAGATAAATCTTTATCTGATGTGGGCGTTGTTGTTTTTACTAAAGTTTAAATTTAATGGTTAATATGGGTCGGACTTAATGCATCTATTTAATACCAGCCATTATCAATAACGACTGCCAGGCGCATTCAATTCATGAAGGAGAAGATAAAAATGTATCTTTAGGTCCTACTCTCGTTTCCTTCCCCTCGCCCTTGCTTTCCTATTTTACTTGGTCTCACTTTTTATCTCCGCTCTTTTTCTACGTCATTCCTTCGCGTCCATTCTTTCAGACCTTTTTATGTTGTTTTTGCTTTTTAAACATTTTTACTCTATCTTTCCGCCAGAACTACCCTCACTTCTCATTATATAAAGTGAATTTGATTGCTTACAATGAATCTGCTGACTTTCACTTTCCCCTTGAGTCTACGGGGTTGTCCCGGGAGGTTTCAACAAGCCTCAACTGGAACCATTTTACCCAGGAGCCGTGTGTGCCCTCGATGGATCCTATCTCATGACTGTATTTCATTGAGTTTGCTATAAGGTGTCAGTGGCGTTGGCGTTGAAGTTAAAAGACGAGTAAGCAAACATATCATATAACTGAACACATTTATTAGTCGTTCTTTGTGCTCTCACCTCGAAGACAAAGCCGGTGCACCGCAGACGATGCCTTTCACTGTCTACATGGTTCATCCCCGGTTGAGCTGTCCCCAACCCAGATTCATCCTATGGTGTAAAATGTTGTTGATTCTTTATAGTCTCAGAGCAACATTAAGTGAATTTGATAGAATTATTTGCCAGGATCTTCCAAATTTATCTGGTTTCATTCATTTCATCATGCTGAACTGAAACTGAGCGTCTGTAAGATATTTGTTTGGCATCTCTTCTTCAGTTTCTACCTCTCCACTCTCTGTCATTTTCCTCTTTTTCTACTGAATTGCAGTATTTATGTACATACTATCGTATATTTGTTTCGTGTGAAAATTTGCAGAATTTCCTGAAAGTAGTAAAGGATATACAGTATTGTAAGCTTTTCCTTCTGTATTAACCACATTAACGGAAGGTATGATGTTTCTCACCTATCACTGGAGCGGCGAGGCGGTGTCGGGTGTGGTAAAGTCCACATGAAGTGACGTGTGTGATCTCAGTTCCGGGCGCGCGCCCACTCCTGCAGCGAGACCAACACGGTCACGTGGTTGGACTTTACCACCCAGTCATCCGCACCGCTCCTGCCGGTACTGGAGTCCAGCCACTAAGTGTTGCGTTTCGTTGCAGGATGCGCGCCGCGCAAGTGTTGATGGTGGTACTTGCAGCCACTGCCCCGGCTGCCGCTCAGCTCGAGTTCCTCAACAACCTGGTCGGAGGCGGATATCTGCCTCCTGATAACGAACCCGCAGGAGGATCCAACTGCGAAAATGCCATTCAAACAACCACCATTGTCGATATTCAAACACAGCGAGTAGACCAGCCCATTACAATAGATCGCACCCAAACTGCCCAAGCCCAGGCTGTAGTAACAGAAGTACAGGCTGTCACCACCACCATGGTGCAGACAGAGAGCCGCCAGGTTGAAGTTCCTGTTACTCGAACCTATGAGCAGGTTGCGCAGGCAGTGCAGACACGCATTGCTGAAGTTCCTTTCCAGCCTGAACCTGTAGTGCAGCAGGTGACTCAGACTACCGTAGTAGCAACCACACAGGTTAATGAGAAGGTTGACACCAGCATCACCCAAGTCACACAGCCTGTCCAGGTTACCAGCACACAGGTGGAAACTGCAGTGACAACTGCCTTTGAAACACAGACACAGCAGGAGCAAAGAGTGGAGACTGCAGTATTTACGCCTCAGCCTGTCGTAAGAACGGTTGTTGAGACTCAACAAGACGAGCGGACTGAAGTAGCTCAACTTCCTGATGTCACATCTGTCGTTGACACTGTTGTTGTCCAGACTGAAGAGTCTGTCCGTTTTGTGACTCCACTGCCTGTAGTTAGTACACAGATTGTTACTGAGACTCAAGTAGATACCCAGTATCAAGAAGTGGTTCAGACAGAGCAAGCTTTTGCAACTGTTGAGAACACTCGCACTGAAGTAGTACAAGTTACAGATAATCGCATCGATTATGTTACATCAACTGTGGTCAGCAATGAGGTGGTAACCCAGACTAGCACCCAAGTAGAAGATCGTCAACAGTTTGAAACCCAGTATGTGGAGCAGGTGGTAACATCCACACAGGTGGTGGATCAGCTAGACGAGCGCTTCATCACTAGTACCGCTTACGTTCAAGCCACTGATTACCAGACCATCACAGGCGCTGCAGACGTACGCGAAGAAGTTGTTACTGTAACAGAAGATCAAGTCCAAGTCATCACCCAGACTGTTGGTAACACAGTAGAACAGACTGTTAACCAGGTGGTGACTGCACCATGCCAACAGACCCAGACTGGCTATAACTACAACAACCCTGCGCGTCCCTTCACTTATGGTTAACTGTTCTTCCGTACAGTAATGAAAGTAAACCGTAATAATTGTACGAAATGTGTCACATATCTGTCATTATGTTTGTGATGTGCCATTGCCATTACCGGCTAGCAGTTCTGTGTTTGTTGCACATGTATTTATATCTTCAAGCATTTTCAATTATATCCGAGTAAACGATTTAAGAAATCACTGTATTACCAACTTTTGAAAAGAAAAAGTGGTGGAGTTCATATGCTGCGCATAACTCTACCACAAAGTGTACTTTGTATAAGATGTACGCATATTAAACTTTAAGAAAGTGAATCTGCTAATTAACTCACCTTTACCCTGATAATGTAACAGGAAGGAGAATCGGTAAGTTGTTAGTGATACTTAAGTTACTTGTTTACAAATATTTTTTAAGTGCAACTGTACTTCGCGTTTCATGGTTTCATTTTCCACAGGATGGGTCGAAGTGCAACCCTGCTTCTCCTCATAGCACTGACTCACGGCTCCTGGGCGGCCAAACTGGGTAACCTCGAGCCCTCCTTCGCCGGCGCTCCAGACACAAGCCTCAACGAAGTCCTGGGGGGATATCTGCCACCTGTGAAAGAGCCTGCAGGAGACGCAACATGTGAGACCACCATCGTAACCGAAACTAGCGTGCAGGTTCAGACTCAAGCCGTTCCAACTACTATTTACAATGATGTTGTTGTTACGAGTACCGACATCTCTACTTATGTTGATACTCAAGCTCAGACCATTACCAACACAGAGACTGTCATTAACACAGTGTACAATACTGAATATGTCACAAATACCCGCACAGAGACAAGCACGGTAACCGACACATCTACTGTGACACTTCCTGCTCAGACCATCTTCTCTACAAACACTGAGACACGTGTCTCCACAGTCGTTGTCGAAAGCACTCGTGTTGAAGTGCAAACAAGCACTGTTCTTACGACCATCGTCCAGTTTGAATATTCTACACTGGTCCTTCCTACCACCATCACTGCATATGAAACACAGTATGTCACCAACACAGTCACCAACACTCTACCAGCTGAGACTATTGTCAATACCGAATATTTCACCAACACCAATGTTGTCACTCAGACCCTTCCCGGTCAGACTATCATCAATACCAACACAGTCTTCTCTACAGTCCTTAATGAAGTAGTATCTACCCTCCCAGCCGTGACATCCCAAGTAGTGTCCACAGAGCTGTTGCCTGTTGTTACTACCATCTATAATACCCAATTCGTTACAAATACCCAGACCCAAACAGTCGAGCGCACCCAGTTCAGTACGCAGACACAAACGCAAGTCGACACTCAGGTTATCCCAACAACTGTAATTAACTACCAGACTCAGATAATAACTCAGACCGAAGAGAATGTAATTGTTTCCACTGTGACAGTACCCACAACTGTTGTACAGTCTGTGTTGTCTACCCGAGTGTCTGTGGTAGAACAAACGGTTGCAGTCACAGAGACCCAGCGAGTGAACGAGGTTGTAACAGTACCAGGTCCTGTTTCTACAGTTTATCGCACACAAACCGTCGGCAACCCTGTCGTTTCTACAGTCTATTTTACTAACAACGTGGTAAATACTATAACGGCCACCCAGACAGTGCCTGGTGATTGTGCTGCAAACACTGGCTACAACTACAAGCAGCCTAGTGTTCCATTCAATTTCTAGTAATATAGTTTGTACAATATACGTCATCTAAAAAATCTTGTAAAACGTTCCACGGGCACCTGCTCATTGCATGAGGCTGGGTCCTCCGCAGTTGGAACAGCTGTCAGGTTATCACATTCTAAGCGTGCCATTGTTATTTATCATAACCCGATGAACCTCCCACGTGGTCATTTTGTGCATAGCCCGTGTATCCTTCGAAGGTAGCATATACCCAGAATGTGTTTGCAATAAACGAGTAAAAACATATAAATTGTATTCTCCCAAATCGTGCAGCATAAGAAATTGGTAGATATGAAAATAAAACTGATTTATATCCGCGACATACATTCATTCATAATTCAAAATTATATTTCCCAGAACTTTCCATTCATGCATAATGAGTGTGAGTATCTAGCTTGTACGTGCATGCGTGTGCACTTATCGATGTGTGTTGTGTGTGTGTGTGTGTGTGTGTGTGTGTGTGTGTGTGTGTGTGTGTGTGTGTGTGTGTGTGTGTGTGTGTGTGTGTGTGTGTGTGTGTGTAAACCGGCTTCTGAAATTTCGTTTTGCCATTTGTGTCACAGATTAGTGATATTCGCTCTACCTGAGATGCTCTGGAAGTGGCAACCAAAATAGGGCATTTGAATTTTACTTAGCGGTACCAACCAAGCCTTTTCTCTCATGCCCTGATTAGGTACCATAAAAGTAAGAGGAATGATGAAAAGGCTAATCAGGGACCAGTAACTGAAAGTGATGTGGAAGGCCGGACCAGTAACCCAAATGGCAACACGAAGTCATGCGGCCGCATTTACGTTTCGAAATACAGATCCACAAATTACCTTTTTCAATGACGTTATCTTTTGGCCTGTTTCTCTAATCCAGATAATGAATAAAAAAGATACACTGGTGGGACTTGTCCGCTTTTTCAGCTTACCAGGAAGTGCATAACTTCGGTATTCATTCGGTGAGCCAGGAATCAGAAAACTGACCGCGGCCATTCAAGACCTATTTCAGGAATGTTTTTTATCCGAATGGAGGGTGGCTCCAAGAAGCTTCCTTCCCCTTTTGTTTCGTCCTTTACCATTTTCTGGACTACCCTACTTCCAGTTCTAATATTTTCCTCCTTCTTACGGTATCAAAGATGTTTAACTTCCTTACTACTAATGAACACTTTTAACTTTTGCAATGTCTTTGCCATTTCTCGCTTTTTGTTCAGCTTAATGTTTACCCGGTATGTTTAGCCGGCCGGTGACTCGAACTCTCGAACTCAGATTGCCGTCGTGACAGTCTTGAGTCCGACGCTGTAACCACTCGGCCACCGCGGCATATATATATATATATATATATATATATATATATATATATATATATATATATATATATATATATATATATATATATATATATATATATATATTATATATAATTATATACATATTTTTACATGTATATATATATGTGTATATATGTATATATACATATATACATATATATATATATATATACATATATATATGCATATATATATATATATATATATATGTGTGTGTGTGTGTGTGTGTGTGTGTGTGTGTGTGTGTGTGTGTGTGTGTGTGTGTGTGTATACGTGCGTGAATGTATGTATCATTTATTTTTTCTATTCCTTTTTTTTAGGCAAGCAATGTGTTTTAGTTAAGACAGACTGTATCAAGAAATCAGAAATGAAAATACTGAAAGATGAAGTTTACGAAGCAAAATATGACGTAAAAGAAATAAGAAAAAACAAGTAAAATGAAAAAGGTTCCGCGTACATGTGTACGTATGATTTAGTACTTTTCAGCTGTCAAAAAAGTATTGTGTTCTACCTGATTAAAATTGATAATTATAATGAGTCAGGGAGTCAAATGTTCAGTACACAGTACGAAAGTATACTTTTATATACAGGTGTCCATG
>NC_051388.1:50837134-50840213 GCF_015228065.2 Penaeus monodon | reverse complement strand
AATACATACATACATACATGCATGTATATATACATACATACATACATGCATGTATACATACATACATACATACAAACATACATACATACATGCATGTATATATACATACATACATACATGCATGTATACATACATACATACATACATGTATACCTACATACCTGCCTAACTACCTGCCTACATACATATATACTTACAGTGTACATGGATAGATACACACATACATCAGTTTAGTTTAATTTCTTACTGTGGCTATTTTCCTTTTTAAATATACATATGTATACAACTGAAAAAATGTATTTGATAGAAAGTTAATGTTGTTTCTTGGTGAAAATTTCAGATTTCTGAATATAGGCCATGCTAGTGAGTGCATCATTTGCAGCACTCCAGAAGAAGGCAGTAAACCCTCATTGGTTCCCAGGGAGATTCTTAGTCCTGTTGCTGATGAAAATGGCTCCACCTCTCGAAAAGCATTGTCTAGGGTCTTCGCTGTGGCAAACATGAGCTCAAACAGTCTAGTCTCCAAAGCAGTCAAACTCAGTTGGAAGTGCAAACAGTGTCGACATTATAATTCGGCACATAGTTCAACATGCTCATCATGCATCAAACTGATCGGTAGTAGTGGCAACACCAATGTAGGATATGGTAGCCATATTGACAATGCCATTACTCCTGTGGAGGAAGTAGAGGGCTCATTAATGGTAGAAAACACACTTTATTTTTTGGGGAATAATGCCTCTGCATTAACTTCACCAGAAACAGAATGTAATCGGTCACCGAAGAGACAAATTTCTGTTGCTCATGGACAAGTACGATCAAAATTGAGCAGATCGGAAGATAAGCCTTTATGTGTACAAGTTCCAGAAAAAGATCACAAAGAAGACTGTGATTTAGTTGTAGAGCTAGATAGTAAGAAAATTTATGATGTTGAAAATAATAACAGTGAGGAAATAGAGACTTGGGAATGCAAGAGATGCACTTTAAAAAACTTAATAGATTTTGAGTATTGTGAAGTTTGTGAGGCTCCAAGAAAGCCAAACATCCCAACAACATTACCAAAGAAAAACAAAAATATATCCAGTGTACCAGTCAGTGATATAAGAAATGGAAATGATGATGCTGCTGCTAGTCAGAAGGCTGATTTTAAGCTTCAGTCAGGAATCTCCCAGCTTCCCCTCAGGAAATCAATAAATAACCCTTCAAGTTTGAATGTTGCAGACTCACTTGTCAAGTTTGTTGCTAGTAGGTTGTCATCACCTTCAGAGGGTAGTATGTCTGGACCAGCGAATGTTGTGCAGGATACTAAACCAGACAACACTCCAGCAGGGGTATCATCACAGGTGGTTGACCTGACTCGGACAACTAGTCAGGAAGAATACACTCTTGATGAGTCTGATATGTGGTCTTGTAGCTTCTGCTCATTTGCTTATAATCCTTCATGGTCAGAAACGTGTGATGTTTGCAGTGGAATGAGGGATCAGGAAGTAAATCCCAAAACTAGAGAAGTTTTAAATCAGGGTTTAGATGAAGATTTTCAGTTACTTACCACAGATTTAACTGAGGAGGGTGATTCACCAGATCAGAGTTGGACTTGCATAAAGTGTACCTTAGTAAATCCTGGTGTTGAGAATGCATGTAAAGTGTGTGGTGGCTCAAGGTTGAAAAGTATTTGCTATGTAGATGATGCCACTTTAAAAAGAGGAGAATTTTGGACCTGTGTGGTTTGTACTTTAAAGAATCCCATTTTTGCCCGACGCTGTAAAGCCTGTAAGGCTAAAGTTGATGGAACTGGTGGGACAAGAGATAAACTTAGTTCAAATGTTGAATCCAAGTCAAAGGATTCTCGACCAAAGTCGGAACATATCAGCAGTTTAAATTGGAATATGGGTGCCCAAAAATCTCCTAGCCTACAAAGGATGAGTTTAATGGATACTGCTAATCCTGGTGGTGTCAATACAGTCACACAAACTGATAATCAAAATGGTGCTCATTGTAATGATATATCTAGTCGAGGTAATGGAGCAATACCAAAGTCGAACATTGTTGCTGGTTGTCAGGGATCTGGTAGTTCTCAGACATCAAGATCTCCATCATCAACACCAGGGTCCCCAGTTGACCAACCAAGGGAGCTTGTGGTGTCTTCTACCTCGTCGTGGAACTGTAGTGCTTGTACATTTAATAATAGTGCTAGTTCTGTGTCATGTGCTATGTGTGGCTCATCGCCAACCCTGGGAGATGTCCAGGTCAGCTGGCCTGGAAATAGAACTTACCGTGGACAGTCTGAACTCATGGATGTCTTAAGAGAAATGGAAGAACATGAAGCCTTGAATAAATGGACGAGAATTGTTCAGTACTGCAAAGTGGTAAGTGCCATTTCTTGTTTTACATAACCTGTTCCCTCTTCTATTAGATAATATAATGAAGATAGTAATAATGATTGATGATAATGGTAGCTAATGAAAATGATAATGTAAATAATGGTAAGGAAAATAATTATATTAAAAGTTATGTTATAAATAATGACACTAAAATTAACCCATTCTCTGCTGGTATATGTACTGTGCCCTTTAGATTTTTGTTACATACAGATGGCTCCATGTGTGCTCAGCCACCAAGGAGTCTCAGTTGGCTCTAGTGACCATGCCTGATTTCCCAATTCCTTGAATTTGCGGAAAAAATTGTTTTTCTTTCTAATACTATTAATATTGACATTGGTATCATTCTTATTTCTATTATTATTATTAAATTGTTATAAAAATATTAATAACATCAAAGACAATAAAATATTTGAAATGAAACTTTCAAAAAAGGAAGGGAAAGGGTAAACAGGTGAGATATTTAAGACTAGTAGCTGACTCCCTGGTGACTAAGCATTTGTTGAGCCATTGGTATGCAATGACAATAAGATAGACTTTTGTTACAGTGGGCATGACATTGTAGCCTTGCCACCTGCACTAATTGGGTTAATAACATTAAAATCATGATCATAGCAAGAATGATCATAGAAATATAGTTGATAAAAATATTGATGATCAGAATAATGATGTAGAAAATATAATGAAAATTATACCAATTAATA
>NC_051388.1:50821860-50834534 GCF_015228065.2 Penaeus monodon | reverse complement strand
TTTAAACCACGGTTTTTTTCCCCTTTGAAAACCCTTATTTTGATGCCCCACCTTGATATTTGAGGCCAACTCATCCTTCCAAATTTTCCACCCGGTCATTACTCAACCTTAGAATCCCCCCCCTTTCTCTTAAATCTTCAAACTCCATATCCTACTGCACAGTCTCTTCTTTGTTACCCCACCCACCTTTTTAAAATTTTCACCCTTTATTGACCCCCCAACGATACTCTCTCCATACCACCCCATCTTCCTCCCGCCCTCGTCCTTCGACTGTTCCACTTCTGCAAAACCTTTTGAGTACCTTTTGACCCGCCAGTGGGATTAATTTTCCCTTTTCCCCATAACCCCATACTCTGAATCCCTTTTTTTCCCAACAATGTCTCCAAAAAAAAGTGGGAAAATTTTCCTTTCGCGTCGTTCTGACTCCACGCCTTGTCAAAATTTACATCTGAATCTAAAGCTTGGGACTATCTACCTTGACTGACCCCACGGGAAAGCCTTTTCCCTGCCAAACCTAACTCCCCCCTTTAAATACTTGTATCGGAAAATGTTTCCCTCCCCAAACTATGTCAGTCTACAAAAACGACTGGTCAACTGAAAATGATTTGCTCGTTTCCCCTTGTCGACCTGATGCAGTCTTCAGTGCTACATATTCCTCCCAGGGGCCACGTAAGTCTAAAAAAATTTGCAAAATTAGTTTCGTAGACATAAACCCCCCAAAATTTACTTGGTAAATCATATCGCCCCCCTTCCTCTTCAATCCCCCCCCCCCCCCCTAAATCCTTCCCCCTTTTGTTGTCGGAGACGGAGATTGGGACCCAATGATGGGGAACCCCCCAATTTTGGGACTCACCCCTCGCTCAAAAAATTTTGCATGGTTTTTTTTTTTTCTTCCACTTTTCGTTTTCTGTCACTTCCCCAAACCCCCTCTGCTATCCACCCCAAGGGTGAGACCGTGTAAAAGGATAAAAAGGCTGACTTTGTGCCAGTCCTGAACGGCCGAGGAGCCATGGGAGGGATGCCCCTGATTTTTTACCAGCCCTTACCCCTCAAAGGACCCTGAGGGGTGGACTGTTTTTATCCCCACTAATCCAGGTTACCTGGCCAAAATGAAAACATATCCCCACTTTTAGGGGAAAATGGGGCTTCCCCCCTTTATCAAAACCCCCAACGTTTTAAAACCCCCCCCGATTCCCTTCCCCCCAGGGCCTCCTTTGACACGGCTCCAAACTGCAATACCCCCCCCTCACAACCAATAGTACAGTAGCCACAAAAAACCCTTAAAGAACTTTTCCCCTCCCCCAGCATGCTAAACTTAAACACCTCTACCCCCCAACCCTTTCAACACCAACCCCCCCATCCTCCCTTATAATACCGTACAGCCTTTTGCCCACCTCTCCATAACCTACCTCCCTAAACCTACCCATCTTCGTCACGCCCCCGCCCTTCTACTACCCTATCTCTACAACAATTTTGAATATCTCTTTAGCGCAGCCAAATGGCCGTTTTTTTCGTGATCCCTCCCCACCCCCTACTTGACAACACCCTTCTTTTCCCAACAATTTCTCCAAAAAAAATTGGGTAAACTCTTTCCGTAGCCGACCGACCGCTCCCGTCTTGTCCCCACAACATCCAAACCCAAGAAAGCATTAATATAAGAGTGGATTTTCTTTTCTGTTACAGGATGGGGGAAAATTTTTTTTTTGGGTTACCAGTGGCCCAACGTGGTGTTTTCACTGGATCCAAAAATGCCCCAAATAAGAACCACCCGCTCAGCGAGGGCGGAGGTCATTTTTTATATCTGACCTCGTTTGCCGAGAGTTGTGCAAAGCTACCACCGCGAAAGGGTCAGCCCTCGCCCCCCTCCGGGGGGGAAACCCTCCGCGTGAGATTTTTCCCCGAAAACAAAAACTGGTTTTTTATACGTGTGTGTCCAACTCTCAGAAATAAAGGTCAACCTTAACAAGTATAAATACCCTGCAACCCAAATGTAATGGGGTTTTCTAAAACCCGTCATATCTGCAGATTTCACATATAAACAAAACAAACGACCTATAGGGAAACCCCCATCCTTGCAGACCCCCACCCAAACCCCTCAACTTGCACCGAACATTTTTCAATCCCCCCAGCAAATTGCCCATCTATGAAAAAGAGGTCAGATTGTGGAAAGATCTACTTGCCGTCCACAGACAATGCAACATCAGTGCAATGCTACTCCTTTCCCCCCCAGGTCTCAAAAGAACCCACAAACATACCAAAAATTACCTTCCGTAGACATACCTTCCCTTTAACGTATACATAGGAGGAAATCCCCCCCTGTTCGCCTCCAAACCCCCTCCACTCAGTGCCAAAAATTGTTGGCGTCTAGGACCCCCCAGCCAAACATTGCCGTTCCACAGCCAGTGCCCATAGGCCCAACCTGGCCCTACCCTTCTAATGTTTCCCCAAAATCACGCCAGGCCAACTGTGGGGGCCCCCCTAATGTATTTTAAGGGGCGCCCCCCAAAAATTTGATTGGGGAAAGCAACTCCAGATTCAAACTTGGACTCACACTACTGAAGCCAGACAGGAAGCACGTCGACGGGGTTTCTCTCTTACTCTTCTACCTTCCCAACACCCCACATCTAATTTCCCCTCTTTACCTCCTCCTTCCCCAGTAAAAATTTTTTCCCATCCAAAACCCAACACCCCAATCTCTATACAGATCCCCCATCACCACTAAAAACCCCAACACCTTCCCCTCTCCCTCCTCGCACACCCAACAGACAAAAAACTTTCCCCCCCCTCTTCCCCTACCACACTCACCCCCTTTCCTTGCCCTCGTTTGGGGATACCAAATCCTCTTTTCCCCCCCCACAAGAAACCCCTTTTATCCCCCAAAGCTCCCCAAAACCAACTCCTCAGAAGAAAATTGAAAAATTTCAAGATTCTTAATGAAAACTGCACTCAACCTCCAAATCGTACAACCCGCTCCTTCCCCCCAATAACTGCTGATTCCATTTCCCCCCTTAACGATATCCTCCTCCCAACGATATCCCCCACACCCTACCTCCTACCCCCCCCCCCAACACAGCCATCCCCCCCGACCCCAAACCCCCCCCAAATTAAAACCCCCCACCCCCCTCTACCCTTCCCCTCCCTCCCGGATACCACGTAATCCCCTTTGTCAAATATCCTTTCCCAGACCTCCCTCCAATACCCCTCCCATAGAACACCAAATCCCCCACCCCTCCCATCTCAGACCTCTCATCCTTATCCCCCCTCTACTTTCCCCTCAAAGTCTCCAACCGTCACAAACTATATCATAAAGTATAACTATCCCTTTATTGGGTAGTTTTTATCCAAACCTTCCAACCTGACCTTGTCTATCCTTTTCCCCTTATAACCCATCTATTGTATGCCCTTTAAAAGGGCCTTTTTTTTAAAAATCCTCCAATACCAAACCCCAATTTTCTTTTTCTCTTCCCCACATTTCCCTTTTTGGCTCGTCCTACTTTTCAATCAAAAAACCTTTTTCACCCTCCCCTTTCATACCAAGTCCCTTGCAATTATTCGTATATTCCTTTTTCATTTTGTAATGTTTTCCCCTTCAATCCCACACACCTATTGTCGTGCCCCCTTTTGAAAAACCCGTACCCCCTTTTCTTTCCCCCCCCTATCCTCCTTCACCGACCCCCAAACCCATCAGACAACCTTCAGAATCCCCCTTTCTGCTTACAACCTATTCTCTTTCCTCAAAAAGCTACATATCCTTCATCTAATCTAAAATCCTTACCCCCACCCAACCCTAATCTTTCACTCACCCAAATTCCTTTGCCAGCTTGACAACTAACACTAACTCAACCACCCTTCCCTAACATTAACTATAGTCTAATGACCTTGATGTCAGCACATTTATCTTGCTTTTAACCATTACCCTCACCTCTTCAATTGAATGTTGGCGTTTTTGGCCCCCCCACCAAAAGCTGTTTCCCCACAGCCGCTGCCCCCTAGTGTCCATCTGGTCATGACCGTTCGAATTAATCTTCCAGTCTGCACTGGCCAATTTGGTGGTCCCCTAATGTATTCTTATAGAAGCTACCCTGCCTACAATTCGAATTGAGATAGCATTTTTTACATTTAAAATAGGCCTCCCCCGTGAGGGCGGGCAAGAAAAAGCCGCGAGTTTTTTTCTCTTTCTACCATTCGAAAAATGTAAAATTCGCTCCGTCCCCTTCCTATTCTCAAAAAATCTCAGCATCTCTTCCTCTGTCCTAAAGCAATCAATCTCTCTACCTCTCCCCCAGTCACATTCCCTTTCCCTTTAAAACCCCGATACTCGTTTCCCACTACGTCCCCCTCCGATCCCTCCTCCTTTCACTCTACTGTCGAGCCAGACAACCTAACCGTTCTACTCCACTTCTCCTACCTCACCCTCCTACCCCCACTCTCCCCCTTTGTTCCTCGGACATCTATTCCTCTTCTCCCCACATAAAAAACTTTTGTGTTTCAGACCTCCCCACTCATCCCCCCAGAAACTTTGAGACATCCCAAAAAATTATAGAATGACTCAGGAAATTCACTCCCCAGTCCCTTCTCTAAAACCTTTAGTCCTCCACATTCACAGCATCTCCCATATCATCATCCCCTTTTCAAGTTCCCCCCCAACCCCTCTTCCTCCCCCTCAAACCAAAAAAAACCTCATCCTCTCCTCCTCCATGTACATCACAATCCCCCCTTCCTTCCCCCCCCTTTTCCTTTTCCCCCCCCACTTAGATGCTCACCTCCCTTAAATCAAAACAATGCCTTGTTGGATTTCCCCCCTTCCTGACACTTCCCATACTTCACCAATTTCCCCTGTTCTTTTTTTCATTTTCGGTTCTTCTCCCATTTTTACAAATATCTTTTCTTACAGAATTTGTATCTATTGGTTCATAAAGCTTTTTGCGTTTTCCCCTACAGTGTTAAATCCCTTTTTTCAACACATCTCTCCCTTTGATCTGGTCGCCCATACTTTTAACCAAACCTTTTAAAAATTCCCACTGTATTTCCATTTGCTCCCCCCCTTTACCCTTTTCACTAATATTCTATCCTACAGCGTCTACGATCTTTAAACTAACACATCTTGTCCCGATTATTAACTGTTTTCCCCCCTTTTTGCCCCAAACTTTACCATAGTGCTGTATGACCTTTGATATGTCCCATTTCTTTATTTTTAACCCTAACCACTACACGTAATTTGGAAACATTCCTCCCCTCCCAACATCCATTTTTCTCTTTCCCCCCCACAACACCTCATCCCCCTCATATTAGTACTCGCAAAATCACTGTCCACCTCTCCGCGTACTACCTCTCTCAAACTATCCCTCTTCCACAGCAAATATCTTGAAAACTCAGTTTCACCGAATCCCAAACTATAGCATTATCAAACCCTTCCCCAAAACCCCTTCCCGCCCCAAAATCATCCCTCCCCCAGTACTTTTTAAACCGGAACTGTCTCCTTCCCAAAAAAAAACTCCCCTTTACACAAGGATTGGCCGATTGTGGGAAAACTTACTCGCCTGCTATAGGGTATGATGCGTATCAGTACAATGCTCCCCCTCCCCCAAAGCCCCGTAAGCCCCCCCCAACTTGCCAAATTATTTCCGTAGAATGACCCCCTTTAATGTTTACATTGAGGGAAAAACCCTCCCTTCAAACCCCCCCCCTCCCCCGTCAATTTCAAACTTTCGGCGTTTGGCCATCTTGCCAAACTCCCCGTTCCACGCCCGTCCCCTCTATGTCCCCAAGCTCGTCACAATCGATAAAACTGCTTTACACAGTCCGTTGCCCCAACCCGTGGCATCTCCCATAATTTTTTTTAAAGGGGCTGCCCCACCTACAAATTTAAAAATGAGGTGGCAAAACTCAGATTCAAACTTGGCCTAACTTTACGCCGGCAGGAAACGCGTCCCACAAGGGTTTTTTCTCATCCCTACTTCAACAATGGCTCTGTCCTCCCCCTTTCCCCCAAGTTTTTACATCTTCCCCAGCCTCACCCCATCCCCCTTCTACTCCCCACCTCTCCTCTCTTGCCCTTCTAAATCCAACACCCCAACCTTACCCTATCCCAGGCACTCTAGTCACACTTCCCCAACCTACCCCCCTTCTCCCCGCACAAAACAAGCTAAACACTCCCCCCCTCCTTCGTCCATCAACCCCTCCCCCCACCCCTCCCAAAATCTGTCCCCACTTCTCCCCCCATAAGAAACCCCTTTTTTCTCAGACCCCCCCAACCGACCCACTGGAGAAACCCGAAGACAGCAAAAATAAATTTTTGACCCAATAAACACCACACCTCATCCAACCCCCGTCTCTCTGCTCCTTCCCTTTTACACTCATAGAACTGCCAACACCCTCATCTTCCTACTCGTGTTCCACCTTCTTCCTTTGATAACTTTTATCTAAGACCCTTCTAATCCCCCCCTCCTACCTGTTAGGACTTTTAAAATTATTCAGGTGATCACAACTGAAACCCTCTATATATATTATATATATATTATATAATATATTTTATATAATATATTATTATATATAATTTAAAATTTTATATTTTTTTTTTTTTTTTTTTTTTTTTTTTTTTTTTTTTTTTTTTTTTTTTTTTTTTTTTTTTTTTTTTTTTTTTGACGGAAGCAGAAAACGAGTCACGGGGTGGCCTCCTTAGTTAAAAAAGTTCATGCTTTTAAACAAGCAACAATAAAGAAAAGTTTGAAAATCGTTTTAAGAACACAAATACACCCTTTTAAAAAAAAATTATTGTGGTTCGAATGTTTTTTGAAGTTCCCCTGTTACTGACCAATAAACTTAATTACAAAACTAATTATAGTGTAAAGTTCCCGTTTTTATACGAACATCATACATGCTAAAATAAAACGTAATGATTATAATAAAAAGATGATGGTGAAATGAAAAAATTGATGTAATTATAAAAATTTTATAAATTATAATAATGATATTTAAAAATAGTTAAAAGATAATGAGATAAAGAGATGAAATGATAAAGGAGTGATAAAAAATGATTGTGATAATGATAAAAATATAATAATAAAAATAATAAAATAAAGATAATGATGATGGCGATGGTAAAGTGATGATAAAGATGATGAAAAACAAAATAAAAAGGCCCCATAAAGTGAAGATCTAAAAAATTCACAAATGATCAGTATTTTTTCCTTTGCCATCACCTTACTATCATCCAACCTTACTCACAAAAATATGCCGTGAAATGATCAAAACATGTGGGCTCAGAGTAGGGAAAATGTTTAATTAAAATTTTTCGAAAAGTCAGACGAGTGAAAAAAATTTTTTTAAATTTTTGAGTTTAATATTGTGGCCTTAAAATTTCAAGCACACTGAATTTCTGCTTTTTTGAAATCACTGCATGATCGGCTGAAAACCCCACCCTTTTCATTAATATCTTATGTCTTAATGTCCGTGTTATCATTATCATCATTATTTTATCTTTATATTATTATAAGCCAAAACTAAAAAAACAAAAAACATAACAAAAACAGATTAAAAATGAGAATGGAGTGAGAATGTGAAATTATAATATAATGAAATAATTTTTAAAATTTTTTAATCACTTTGCATTAAAAATATCTAATTATGATTAGTATTAGAACGTAGTATAAAATTATGGTTATTTTTACATTCCCATTACCATTAGTATTTCTTTCGATCTCTTTTTTTATCATGATTAGCATTTAAAAAAACAGGGGCATAATAAACCCCTGAACGCGTTTGATCAAGGTCAGTCCTGTAAAAGGGAGTAATGTACACTTGCGGGATCTTTTTTGTTTTTTCTTTTTTTTGAAAAAACGATGAATCATTTCCCCCCAAAAAATCTCGCACAATGAGAAAAAAATACGAAAATATAGACGAGACACGTCCCTTTTCATCGTTTAATTTTTTTTTGGTTGGGTGTTTACCCCAAATATCTTCTAAAAAAATCTATTCGAGGTTGAAAGCACATAGCTCTATTGAGCTCTCTCTCTCTAAACAGCAGGTCACAATCTAGGCGATGATTGTTACAGTCGCTTCATCAGGGGTATGCATTTTGTCATGTATCACTCGCAAGTGACAGGAGAAACACTGTTTAATACTTCTTATTGTCAGTGAAATTTCACTCTTCCTTCATGTTCATTGTTCATCTTTTTTTACAGCCCTTTATATCCCTCTCTATATCTTTGTTTCCCTTTTTGTGTTCAGCTTATATTTATAATTTTGAAAATTTCCCTATTAGTCTCATTTTTTTCTAAATACCCAGTCATATATCGTATCTCTCTATCTTATGTATAATCCCTACAGATCACCATTGGATAAGTAATATTTTTTGTGCTTCATTCGATAGTACTATTACAATGAACTGTCATTTCGATAGTTTTATACAATAAATTGTCATCGTAGGGCCCAAACAGCATCACACTTTATTTTCAAATCAACATTAGATCTAATCAACATCAGCTTTACCCTTTGAAATTGGTAATATTTCGATTCGCTGAGAAATTTTCCCTTTCGTAAATGCACTCTGAATCAGCCCCTTCCTTCCTCCAAGGTTCCCTGGGAAAAAATGTTTTCTGGGGAGGTGCTCTCCTCCGGGGAAGCCCCTCCCCCTTCTGTGGCTGTGGTCTCGGGAGGGAGAGAAAATCTTGGGGGGGCCCCATACCTAGCCCAAATGGTGGACTTCCGGGTTTAAGATGGACGGCCGGGGTTTTTTATCTAGCGGCCTCAGAAGGAATCCATGGCACGATGCGGGCAGTATGTCCCTATCCTACTTTAAACCAATGGTTCCTCTCCCGTTCCAGGCCTAAAAAAATCCAGAATTTGGGGGGCAGCCCCGGGCCCCGTCGAACAGCACTCACCATTACTAAAATTCCCTCAGGTAAAGGGGGAACCTCACCCTTTAACCCCCGGCCTGGCCTTTGGGCTTAAAATTCAAGTCCATTTCCCGGCGAAAGACTCCCAGGCTTTTGATCATGCTTTGGGGTTTACAATGCATGCTTTACAGGACCTAACCTCGGGATCCTAGGTGGCGGGTTCGTCCCCAATGGCCTTCTCTTAAGCACTGTGTGCCTGACGTTTAATACCCTCGGGGCATCTCGCACTGTCCTGCGCACTCTGCGAGATCTTCCATTTTCTCTCAGGTTGAGGTAGTTTGCCGGGACATTCCGCATTTGCATCATCTATAATGCATGTTACCTGTTTGTGGCAGCTTATTATTCTCAGCTGCTATTACTCTGTCGTTGAGACCAAGATCCTTCAGATCCCGATTCTGAATCTGTCAATCTTAATAGATTTTGGATTATTGTGGACCTTGTAATTATAAAGTTCTCCGCAATAAATGATCAAGATGTTATGTAGATTTGATTTGATCAAGATGTTATGTAGATTTGTTAATAAATCTGTGATCCCGTCCTCTTATTTTCTTCTTTCTTGGTTGCTATTATGGAATGAGTCTTCACAATATGAAACGTTTTTCTACTAATTTTACACTCTTTAGTTGTTTTCCTTTTCTCTTTAATGTTTCTTTTCCCAAGTTTTCTTAATTCCCCAGATCTTCCTGCCCATCTTTCTGTTGAAATTATATCTACTTGTCTCTTCTTTAGCCAGTGGTCTGCGGGATTTCTGACGGATTTTTAATACATAAAAGAGGTATCCAACATTTCCTTTACTGATATAACAATTAATCTGCATACGACGTCGCGTGAATTTATGTAATTGAGATGTCATAGATTTGGTTGGAGAGCATTCTAAGACAGCTCTCAGACTAATGTATCCGTTTCGTCTCTACAAAAAGAAAAAAAAAAATGCTAGTTCTAATACATGCCATGCTATCCCTTCATTTCATATGTCATTTTTTGTTTTGCCAGGGCGTACATGGTTCATTCATTCTGTTCTTTTAGTGAATTCACTTAATGCTAGTTCTAGCTACAGCTTGAGACATCTTTACTTCTTACCACCCATAAGTAAAACCCGCATCGAGGGTTTTGGGGGCGAATAAGTTTTCGCCCGTCATCAAGAAGCAAGGCTAACAAGCGAGTGACACATCGCCCGAGCCGTGGGCGGCCATGGGCGGCCGAGGGCCCGTGGAGCCGCCCCGAGGCGTCGCGCGAGGGCTGGGGTTCGAACCCGCCGCCGCCCGGGATCAGCTGAGCGCGCACGTCGGGGGAGGGAGGAAGGGTGAGATCGGTTGCTGACGGCCGTATTTATCAGCCTATATTCTCCGGCCGAATTAGCGCCTCGGCGGCCCAATGAGCGCCTTGCCCGAGCTCGGGGACTAATTCCTTGGCGAGCCCCTGCGGGCAGGCCTGGCAGGGGCAGCGCGGGCCAGGGGCGCCCGCCGCGCCGCGTCGCCTGGCAACTCGGCATGTAAACACCAGGAACAAAGACGGAGCCTTCACCTGTCCGCTTATTTGGACTCGTTTTCTCGTTACCTGCGGCGGTAGACATTTCTCCTCTCTCCAAGAAATGATCTTAGCCAGACAGAAGGTGAGGGCCGGTCGTTGCGAGGCAATGAGACGTGAGCAGCACTCACGGGCAGACGAGACAAGTGCAGCGGTTATCTATTTTTCAGCCATAGCATTGCCGCAAGGTATTCAGGAGGTCGGGTTTTTTTGTAGAATTGGGAAAACAAAGATCTCTTTCGTCGTAGTATTATTAACCACGCAATCATGAGAAGGAAATCTTTCGTGTACCCCAAAAAGGGTTTTGTTGGCACCAGTAAGTGACTACAAATTTAGGACATTAAGCCTAATTTTCCTTCCCATCTCAGGAATGGTGATGTTCCTACTTTGTGGCAGTTCCCTTGACAGAAATTGAGGTGCAGAAGGGAAGCAGATATTCACGAGAGATCTCTGTAGATGAAACTAACAGTTTTGGTGCCACATGATTGCCTTTGTACTCTATTAGTGTGCATTTAGCAGACATGGTCAGCAAAAGCCATCTGTTGTAATGATTTTGACTTCATGGGAAAAACATAAGTATTCCAGGGAAGAACAGTGAGAAAAGGTAGATGATAAGAACAGGTTTTGTTAATATTCAATTTTAAGACAATTGTGGATTCAAAGAACCCACCACCTTTAACTCTATTAATGTGGGTTAAATCAAAGTTCTGTGTGAAGTGATTGAGCATTATTGATGGTCATTGTGACAATGGCATAGCTTCAAGACTTGACTTCAGCCTCTATACTTGTGGAATTCAGTTGAGGCCAAAATAACCTTACCATGTATACTTTGACAAGCCGGCACATGGTCAGATTCTTTAGCGAGCCAATGAATTGTTATCCAAGAAAATATGTAATATGAGTGTGATGACTTTTGCCAGAGCTCTGAAAGACATGTAAACTAATGTTGTTGATTAATGCTGCACCAGTACAAATACATTTGATGTCATTATAATAGTGTACCCAACCAGTTATTCCAAATAGCCCATTGATACCAATATTATAATGTAATATCAAGGATACAGTCCTTGATAATTGTTCAGAATAGGGCTGCATAAAGAGCACTGTGGCCTCTCTCACTCTTGCTGGAACAAAGGCAAATACATCTTGCACCATATACACTTGGCAAGAGAGAGCTTGGACTGGTTTGTTTTGCAAAGGAAAAAGTATTAGGGAAGTCTGGGAGCTGTTGAGGGTTTTTCTTTCCTTTCCAGGGGGCCCAGAAAGGGGCCTCTGGCAGGGGGCAAATTTGCAATTGTGGCCTCTACTTTCTGGTTTCATCTTTGTGTATTTTCAACATTAATATCAATTGAAAATACCATATAAATTGCTATATCTTATAGCTTTTCTTAATTTCATATAGAATGTGTATGTGCTGCCTTTGCACATGTTTTAGGGGTTTATTTATTTTAACCCAAACAGGGTAAGAGAAAGCACCCTGAAAAGAAAAGAAAGAAAGAAAAAAAAAAAAAAAAAAAAAAATTGCTAGCTCGTGTTGTATTTTTTGAGTAGTGAACCAAGAATTCATTTTCTTGCATTTAAAAAGAGTGTTGAAGATATGTTAATTAAGTTTTTTTTTTTATCAATTCAACACTCATGGAAGTTTCTCATTCAGCATTGAAGACCACCGATTTGGAGTGTGTTGGTGAGATTTTGCAATTGTAAATCATGGAAGAGTTTATCTTTAGGGGCTTCAATTTTTTTTTCAGCACATTTTATTTTCCATTTCTTTTTTATTCTTTTATGGCCAAGTCCAGAGGGAGATTAACACAACCTTTTGATGCTCAGATATCTAATTTATCAGTGAATTACATTGCATTTGCCTTCTTTTTTATCTTTTGTAAGTAAGAATAGAAAAATTGTAATCTGAATAGCCTGTACTCCATCCAGGCTCAGGAAAGAAAAAAATGACAACTTAGGTCCCCAAATTTCTTTAGGGGGGAGAGAGAAAAAAATTTATGTCAAAGGCAGCAAATTTCAATAAAAGCAATAAGAATATGTATCAATTTGAAAAATACAAAGTGAAATTGATTGGTTACATTATTGGTTGTTGCTAGTCAGTGATTGGCATACCCTTTCCCCCTCTAATCATCTCAAATTTGGGCATGTACATGTGAAACAAGTTGAACAAAGAAGGGAAGTACAAAAAAACACAAATATGTCGAAGGCCTTTTTGCATTTACTGCTTCACCAGGGGATATAAAAAGACTA
>NC_051388.1:50809529-50821760 GCF_015228065.2 Penaeus monodon | reverse complement strand
GCAAACTACCTCAACCTGAGAGAAAATGGAAGATCTCGCAGAGTGCGCAGGACAGTGCGAGATGCCCCGAGGGTATTAAACGTCAGGCACACAGCTGCTTAAGAGAAGGCCATCTGTGGACGAAGCCGCCACCTAGGCTATCCCTGAGGTTAGGTCCTGTAAAGCATGCACTTGTAAACCCAATAGCACTGATGCATAAGCCTAGGAGTCTTTCGCCAGGAAATGGACCTTGAACTTTTAAGTCCAAAGGCCAGGCCGAGGTTGAAGGGTGAGGTTGTCCCTTTACCCTGAGGGAATCTTTAGTGAATGGTGACGTGCTGTTCGACGTGGCCGGGCTGCCCACCACTTCTGGAGTTTTTCTTAGGCCTGGAACGGGAGAGGAACCACTTTGGTTCAAGTAGTGATAGGGATCAGCTACTGCCCGCATCGTGCCATGGATTGCCTTCTGAGGCCGCTAGATAATAAACCACGGCCTGTCCATCTCTAAATCCCGGAAGTCCACCATTAGGGCTCAGGTTATGGGGCCCCGGAAGATTTTCTCTCCCTCCTGAGACCACAGCCACAGAATGGAGAGGGAGCTTCCTGGAGGGAGAGCAGCCTCCACAGAAGAATACATTTTCCTAGGGAACCTTGGAGGAAGGAAGGGGCTGATTCAGATGTGCTATTTACGAAAGGTAAAACTGTTCTCAGCGAATCGAAATATTACCATATATCAAGGCTAATGCTGATGTTGATTAGATGCTAATGTTGATTAGAACTAAAGTGCTGATGCTGTTTGAGGCCCTACGATGACAATTCATTGATATAATACTATCGAATATGACAGTTCATTGTAATAGTACTATCGAATGAATGTCACAATAAATATTACTTATACCAATGGTGATCTGTAGGTGATTATACATATAGATAGAGAGATACAGATATATGACTGGATATTTAGAAAAGATGAGACAGTAATAGGAATTTACAATATATATAAATATAAGCATGAACACAAAGAGGGAAACAAAGATATAGAGAGGGATATAAAGGGCTGTAAAAAAAGATGAACAAGAATCATGAAGCAAGAGCGATTTCATGACAATAAGAATATTGAAAGGGGTTCCCGTCAGCGAGGATACATGAAAAAGAAGATGGGAAAAATCATCGCATAGAAATTTGTGTTCTCTGTTTCGAGTGATACATGACTCAATAGAGCTATGGGCTTGTAACAATCGATAGATTTTTTTAGAGCTAAGAGTATTAAAAGATGAAAAGGGAAAGGGTAAACACCCAACCAAAAAAAAATTAAACGATGAAAAGGGACGTGTCTCGTCTATATTTTCGTATTTTTTTTCTCATTGTAGCGAGAGTTTTTGGGGAAATGCATTCATCGTTTTTTCAAGAAAATGTACAAACAAAAAAGATCCCGCAAGTGTACATTACTCCCTTTGTACAGAGACCTGACCTTGATACAAACTGCGTTCAGGGATTTATTACTGCCAGTGTTTATTAAATGCTAATCATGATAAAAATAGAGATCGAAAGAATACTAATGGTAATGGTAATGATAATAATTATAACCATAATTATACTACTACTGTTACTAATACTAATCATAATTATGATATTATTAATAGCAATTGTGATAATGACAATAATATAAATATTATTATCATTATCATTATAATTATCATCATTCTCACTCTCATTCTCATTATTATTATCTGTTGTTGTTACTGTTATTGTTGTTTTAGTTATTGGTATTATAATAATGATAATGATAATAATAATGATGATAATGATAACACGGACATTAATGACAGTAATGATATTAATGATTATAATGATGGTAATGATATTGTAACAATAACATCCGCAACAACAATGATATTAACAATAATTATCATAAGAATAACGAAAACTACAACACAATGATGAGAATGATAATGCCAATAATGGCAGTATCAGCAATGATTATAGTAGTAACAGTAATTATAATGATATCAATAACAAATATGAGGATGATGATAATAAATGTGATGGTAATATTAATTGATATAATGATAACAATATTCATTATCGTTATTATTATTATTATTATCATTATTACTATTACTGTTATTACCATCGTCGTCATTATCATTACCATTATCATTATTATTATTATTGCCATTATTATTACTATTATCATCATCATCATTATTGGTATCGTTATCTCATTCGTTCCTTCTGGTGTAACAGTGCAGGAGTAACAGGCTAGAGTTTACCCCTGACCCAGAATACATCCCTTCGCTTTTGCATGTAACATGTATATTACTACATTGCTAGAAGAGGATGGCTGGTGTTCATGCCGATCATGCAGTGATTTCAAAAATGCAGAAATTCAGTGTGCATTGAATTCTACAGGCCACTATATTAAACTCAAAATTTAAATATTTATTCACTCGTCTGACTTG
The DNA here is from genome assembly GCF_015228065.2 of Penaeus monodon. Classification (NCBI taxonomy): domain Eukaryota; kingdom Metazoa; phylum Arthropoda; class Malacostraca; order Decapoda; family Penaeidae; genus Penaeus; species Penaeus monodon. The sequence continues at coordinate 50,819,319 of NC_051388.1, read as the reverse complement.
TCGAAACATTCGTAATTAATCATTTTCCATACTCTAGAGCCTACAATGTTTTGATCATTTCACGTGCATATTTTTGTGAGTAAGGTCTGGATGAATATGTAACTGGTGATGGTCAGAACGGAAAAATACTGATCATTTGTGAATTTGTTACTGATCTTCACTTTTATGGGGCCTGTTTATTATTGTTATTATCATCATCATTATCATCACCATTACCATCGCCATCATCATTATCATTATTATTATTATCACTATTGTTAATATCATTATTATAATGCTTATAATAATTATTATAATTACATCAATAATTATCATTATCACCATCATCATTATTATTATAATCATTACTGCTATTATTATTAGCATGTACTGCATGTTCGTATCAAAACAGGAACATTACTACTATAATTAGTATTGCTAATTAAGTCTTATTCTGGTCAGTAACAGGTGAACATTCAAACAACATTCAGAACCACAATAATTTTTTTTAATAGGCATGTATTTGTGGAGTTCATTAAAGCAGCATTTGCAAATCTTTACTTTCATTGTTGCTTGTTGAACGCATGAACTTTTTTATACTAAGGAGGCCAATCCCGTGACATCGTCTTTCTGCTTCCGTCAAAAAAAAAAAAAAAAAAAAAAAAAAAAAAAAAAAAAAAAAAAAAAAAAAAAATATATATAATATATATATATATATATATATATATATATAAGTATAATAAATTATATATATAATATATATATATATATGAGTAGATATATTACATATATATAATATATATGAGATATATACATATATATAATTATATGTTATATATACATAATATAATATTATATATATATATATATATATATAATATTATATATAACTATATATATATATATATATATATATATATATATATATATATATGGTTAATGGTTATAAAGCAAAATAAATATGCTAGACATCATAGGTCATATAGCACTACAGAAAGGCATGATACTAAAAAGGGTAAAGAGGGGTCTAGTTGATGATCACCTGTAATACATGTTAGAAGTCCTAACAGGTCAGGAGGGTGGGGATTAGCAAGGGTGCTTAGATCAAAGTTATCAAAGGAAGAAGTGTGGAACACGAGTAGGAAGATGATGGGTGTTGGCAGTTACTATGAGTGTATAAGGAATAGGAGCAGAGAGACTGGAGGTTGGATGAGGTGTAGGCATGTTATATTGGGTCATAATTAATAGTTTTGCATGTCTTCGAGAGTTTCTCCAGTGGAGTCGGTCGGGGAGGTCTGAGAAACAAAGGTTTCTTATGAGGGGGAGAAGTGGGGACAGATGTTGGAGGGGTGGAGGGAGAGGTTGATGGACGAGAGGATGGGGTGGAGTGTTTAGCTTGTCTTGTGCGAGGAGAAGGAGGGTAGGTATTGGGGAAGTAGTGACTAGAGTGCCTGGGATAGTGGTAGAGGTTGGGGTGTCTGGATTTAGAATGGCAAGAGAGGAGAGGTAGGGAGTAGAAGTGGGATGAGGATGAGATGCTGGGGAAGATGTAGAAACATCTTGGGAGGAAAGGGGAGGGACAGAGCCATTGTTGAAGTAGGGAGTGAGAAAGAAACCTTGTCGACGCGCTTCCTGCCTGGCGTAAAGTTAGGCCAAGTTTGAATCTGAGATTTGCCACCTCAGATTCAAACTTGTAGGTAGGGCAGCCCCTTTAAAATACATTATGGGAGATGCCACAGTTGGTACATGTACGTGACTGTGTAAAGCAGTTTGATCGATTGTGACGAGCTTGGGCACATAGAGGGCACCGGGCTGTGGAACGGCAGTTTGGCAAGATGGCCAAGACGCCGACAAGTCTGACATTGACGGGGGAGGGGGGGGGTTTGATAGGGAGGGATTATCCATCAATGTAAACATTAAAGGGGAGGTCATGTCTACGGAAAATAATCTTGGCAACGTTGGTGGGGGACTTACGACGGCCTTTAGAAGGGATGGTGTAGCATTGTACTGATACTGCATCATAGCCTATGAGGCAGGCGAGTAAGTCTTCTCCACAATCTGACCAATCCTTGTCGTAGACAGGGCAGTTTGTTGGGGAGATGGAGACAGTTCCGGTATAAGTACTGAGGGAGGGATGAGGTTGGGCAGGAATGGGTTTGGGGAATGGGTTGATAATGCTATAGCTTGGGATTCGGATGTAACTGAGTATTCAAGATATTTGTCGTGTGGAAGAGGGAGTAGTGTTGAGAGAGGTAGTACTGCGGAGAGGTGGACAGTGATGTTGCAGAGTACTAATATGAGAGGATGAGGTAGTTGTGGGGGTGGAAGAGAAGAAATGGATGTTGGGAGAGGAGGAATGTTTCCTAGATACTGTGTAGTGGTTACTGGTTAGAATAAAGAAATGTGGTACATATCAAAGGTCATACAGCACTATGGTAAAGTATTGTGGCAAAAAGGGTGGAAACGAGTTAATAATCAGGACAAGATGTGTTAGATGTCAAAGATCGTAGAACGCTGTAGGATAGAATATAAGTGAAAAGGGTATAAAGGGGGAGCAAATGGAATACAGTGGGAATTTGTAAAAGGATGTGGTTAAAAGTATAGGGCGACCAGATCAAATGGAGAGTATGTGTCTGAGGAAAAGGGATTTAACACTGTATGGGACACTGCAAAAGAGCTATTATGAACCAATCAGATACTAATTCTGTAAGAAACGATAGTTGTAGAAATAGGAGAAGAATCCTGAGAATGAAATAAAGGAACAGGGGAAATTGGTGAAGTATCGGGAAGTGTCAGGAAGGGAGGAATCCACACAAGGACATTGTTTTGACTTAAGGGAGTCAGATGAGCATCTAAGTGGGGGTGGTAAGGATAATGGGGGAAGGAAGAGGGATTGCTGATGTACATGGAGGAGGAGAGGATGAGGTGTTTTTTGGTTGAGTGGGAGGAAGAGGGGTAGGGGGAACTTGAGAAGGAGGATGATGGATATCGGCAGATGCTGTGAATGTGGAGCGACTAAAGGATTTAGAGAATGGACTAGGGAGTGAATCATTCTCTTGAGTCATGTCTATGAACTTTTGGATGTCTTCAAGAGTTTCTGGAGGGGAGTTGAGTGGGGAGGTCTGAAACACAAAAGTTTTCTTATGTGGCGGAGAAGAGGAAATAGATGTCCGAGGAACAAAGGGAGACGTGGGTGTAGGAGAGGATGAGGTAGGAGAAGATGGAGTAGAACGGTTAGGTTGTCTGGCTCGACAGGTAGAGTGAGAAGGAGGAGGGATCGGCACCGGGGACGTAGTAGAAACTGGAGTATCTGGATTTAAACTGGAAGAGGAATGTGACTGGGGGAGAGGTAGTAGAGATTGATTGCTTTAGGACAGAAGGAAGAGATGCTGAGACTTCTTGAGAATATGGAAGGGGAGCGGAGCGAAGTACAGTTTTCGAATAGGTAGAAAGAGAAAAAACTCGTCGGCGTTCTTCTTGTCCGACCTCACGCAGAGTGAGGCCTAGTTTAAATGTGAGAAATGCTATCTCAGATTCGAACTTGTAGGCAGGGTAGCTTCTATAAGAATACATTATGGGAGCCACCACAATTGGCACATGTGCATGACTGAGAAGATTAATTCGAACGGTCATGACCAGACTGGACACATAGAGGGCAGCGGGCTGTGGGGCAACAGCGTTTGGCTGGGTGGCCAAAACGCCAACATTTCTGACATTGAAGAGGTTGATGGTTAATGGTTAAAAGCAAGATAAATGTGCTAGACATCTAAGGTCATGTAGCACTATAGTTAATGTTAGGGAAGGGTGGTTGAGTTAGTGATTAGTTGTCTAAGCTGGGCAAAGGAATTGGTGAGTGAAAGAGTTAGGGTCGGGTGTGGTAAGGAGTTAGATTAGATGAAGGATATGTATGCGTTTGAGGAAAGAGAATAGGTTGTTGAAGCAGAAAGTGTGGGATTCTGTAAGGTTGTCTGATAGGTTGGGAGGTCGGTGAAGGGAGGATAGGTAGGGGAGAGCAGAGGTACGGGTTGTTTCAAAACGTGGGCACGACAATAGGATGTGTGGGATTGAAAGGGGAACATTACATAATGAACAAGGAAGATACGAATAACTGTGCAAGGGACATTGGTATGAAAGGGAGGTGTGACATAAGGTGTTTTCTGATTGATAAGTATGGACGAGACATAAAGGGAATGTGGGGAAGAGACAAAATGATAATTGGGGATTGGTATTGGAGGATGTGTAAAAAAGGTCTCTTGAAGGCATACAATAGATGGGTTATAAGAGGAAAGGATATGACGAAGGTCAGGTTGGAAGGTTGGATATAACTATCCAATGAAGGATAGTTATACTTTACTGATATAGATTGTAGTACGTGTTGGAGACTTTGAGGGGGAAGCAGCTAGAGGGTGGGATAAGGACTGAGAGGTCTGAGATGGGAGAGGTGTGGGAGTTGGTGTTCTACTAGGAGGGGTATTAGGAGATGGAGGTCTGAGGAAGGGATACTTGTGACTAAGGGATTCACGTGTGTATCCAGGAGGGAGTGGAAGGGATAGAGGGGATGGTGGGAGGGTTAATTTGGGCGGGGTTGGGGTCGGGGGGGATGGGCTGTGTTGGGGGGGGGTAGGAGGATAGGTGTAGGGGGGATATCGTTAGGAGGAGGATATCGTTAAGAGGAGGATGGATATCAGCAGTTACTTGGAGTGTGGAAGGAGCAGGAGTTGTACGATTTGGAGGTTGAGTGTCAGTTTTCATTAAGTAATCTTGAATATTTTCAATAGTTTCTTCTGAGGAGTTGGTTGGGGAGCTTTGGGGGATAAAGGATTTCTTGTGAGGGGGGGAAGAGAGGATTGGTATCCCAAGCGTAGGGGCAAAGGAAGGTGGTGATTGTGTGGTAGGGGAAGAGGGGGTGATTGGAGTATCTGTAGTAGAGATTGGAGTGTCTGGGTTTAGGATGGCAAAAGAGTTTGACTGGGGAAGGTAGGAGGTAGAAGAGGGGAAGTTAGATGTAGGGGGTGTTAGGAGAATTGGTAGAATGAGTAAGAGAGAAACCACGTCGACGTGCTTCCTGTCTGGCTTCACGTAGTGTGAGTCCAAGTTTGAATCTGAGAGTTGCTTCCTCAGACTCAAATTTGTAGGTGGGACAGCCCCTATAAAATACATTATGGGGGCCGCCACAGTTGGCACATGTGCGTGATTGTGCAGAGCAGTTAGATCGGGTATGGCCAGGTTGGGCACATAGTGGGCATCTGGCTGTGGAACGGCAATGTTTGGCTGGGTGTCCTAGACGCCAACAATTTTGGCACTGACGTGGAGGAGGTTGGTATGGACGAACAGGGAGGGATTCTCCTCCTATGTAGACGTTAAAGGGAAGGTCATGTCTACGGAAGGTAATTTTGGCTATGTTAGTGGGTTTCTTTCGATGACCTCTGGGGGAATGGAGTAGCATTGCACTGATGTTGCATCATAGTCTGTGAGACAGGCAAGTAGATCTTCTCCACAATCTGACCAATCTTTGTCATAGACTGGGCAATTTGCTGGGGAGATTGAAACTGTTCCGGTGCAAGTATTGAGGGTTGGATGGGGCTCTGCAAGGATGGGGTTACCATATAGGTCAGTTAGTTTTGTTATATATAGTGAAATCTGCCAGATATGACGGGTATAGAACCCTATTACATTGGCTTGCAGGGGTATTGATACTTGTTAACGGCTTGACTCTTTATTTCTGAGAGTTGGCACACACACAGTATAAGAACACATGTTTAGTTATACGGGTAAAAGTCTCACGCGGAGGTTTCCCACCCGGAGGGAGGCGAGGGCTGACCTTAGCGCGGTGGTAGCTTAGCACGAACTCTCGGTCAAACGAGGTCAGATATAAAATGTGACCTCCGCCCTCGCTGAGCGGGTGGTTCTTATTTGGGACATTTGGATCCACGTGGAAAACAGCCACGTGGTCCACTGGTAACCGAAATAGAATTATCCACATCCTGTAACAGAAACAGAATTATCCACATCTTATATTAATGCTATAGCTTGGTTTTCGGATGTTAGTGTGACAAGACGGGAGCGGTCGGGTCGGCTACGGAAAGAGACTTTACCTACTTGTTTTTGGAGAAATTGTTGGAAGAGAAGGGTGTTGTCAGAGTAGGGAGCTGTGGGAGGGATCACGAAAAATCGGTCCCATTTGGCTGCGCTAAAGAGAGTATTCAAGATTGTTGTAGAGATAGGGGTAGTAGAAGGGCGGGGGCGTGACGAAGATGGAGTAGTGTTGAGGGAGGTAGTGTTATGGAGAGGTGGGCAATAAGGCTGTACGGTATTAATAAGGGAGGATGGGGTGGTTGGTGTTGAAGGTTGTGGGGGTAGAGGTGTTGAAGTTGAGCATGCTGGGAGAGTGGAAATGTTCTTTAAGGGTTGATTGTTGGCTACTGTACTAGTTGGCATTGATGAGGGGGTAGTTATTGCAGTGTTCGGAGCCGTGGTCAAAGGAGTGCCTGGGGTAAGGGAATCGGGTGGGTTTACATCGTTGGGGCTATTTGATAAAGGGGCAAGCCTCATTGCCCCTAATAGTGGGGATATGTTTTCATTACTGGCCATGGTAAGCCTGGATTATGTTGGGGATAAAAACAGTCCACCCCTCAGGGTCCCTTTGAGGGGTAAGGGCTAGGTAACTAAATCAGGGGCATACCGTGCCCATGGCTCCCTCAGGCCGTTCAGGACTGGCACAAAGTCAGCCTTTCATCCTTTCAGCACGGCTCTCACACCTTAGGAGGTGGATAGCAGAAGGGTTTGGTGAAGTGACAGAAACGAAAAGTGGGAAGGAAAAAAAAAAAGACCATGCAAAATTTGTTGAGTCGAGGGCTGAGTCCCAAGGTTGGGGAGTTCCCCATCATTGGGTCCCAATCTCCGTCTCCTGACAACAACGGGCAAGGGATTGAGGGGGGGGGGGGGACATTGAAGAGGAAGGGGTCGATATGATTGACCAATGTAAATTTTATGGGGGAGTTTATGTCTACAGAAGCTAATCTTGACAATATTTGTGTAGGACTTACGTTGGCCTCTGGGAGGAATAGTGTAGCACTGAACTGTCACTGCATCATGGTCGACAAGGAATGCGAGCAAGTCATTTTCAGTCTGACCAGTCCTTATTGTAGACATGACATCAGTTGGAGAGGGAAACATTTCCGATACAAGTATTAAGGGAGGAGTTAGGTTGGGCAGGAATAGGCTTACCAGTGGGGTCAGTCAAGGTAGATAGTCCACAAGCTTGAGATTCAGATGTAATTGTGACAAGGCGTGGACGATCAGAACGACTGCGAAAGGAAATTTTGCCTACTTGTTTTTGGAGACATTGTTGGAAGAAAAGGGTATTGTCAGAGTATGGGGCTGTATGGGGAATCGAAGAATTAATCCCACTTGGCTGGGTCAAAAAGGATACTCAAAAGGTTTGCAGAAGTGGAAGCAGTCGAAGGACGAGGGCGGGAGGAAGATGGGGTGGTATGGAGAGAGTAGTACTGTTGGGAGGTCAATAAGGATGAAGATTAGTAATAAGGTGGGTGGGGTAGACAATGAAGAAGACTGTGCAGTAGGATATGGAGTAGAAGATGTTGAGAGAGAAGGGGTGTATTCTGAAAGGTTGAGTAATGACCTGGGTGGAAGATTTGGAATGGATAGAGTTGACCTCAAATATCAAGGTGGTGGCATCAGTATCAGTCAGAGCCGTGGTTAAATGAGAGGCAAGGATCGGGGCACCAATGAAACCAAATTTAGATAGGCTAGTTGATGAAGGGGCAAGCCTTAATGCCCCTGAGAAGGGTAAAACATTTTCATTATTGGCCATGGTGAGCCTGAAATAAATGGGGAGAGGAAACAGTCTACACCTCAGGGTCCCCATGATAGGTAGAGCTAGACAATTAACCAAGGGAATACCGTTCCTATGGCGCTCGGAGGCCGTTCATGACTGACACAAAACCAGCCTTTCATCCTTTCAGCATGGCTCTCAGCACCTTAGGAAGTGGACAGAAGAGGATGATGAAGAAGAGCTGAGGGCTGAGGTCCAAGGTAGGGGTGATCCTCTACATTGGGCCCCAGTCTCCATCTCCTAAGCCCCCCCCCCCCCCATGACAACAACGAGCATGGGATTATGGGGGTAGATATCGAGTATTGGCTTGGATGGATGATTTGGACTGGACTGATGTGCTAGTAGGCTCTGAGTAGGGGGTAGTACTACCAGTGTCCAGAGTCACGGTCAAAGGAGAGTCTAGGATCGTGGAACCGGAATTGAAATCAGTGGAGCTATTTGATAAAGGGGTGCAAAGCCTTCATTACTGGCCTAGGATATGTTGGGGAGGAATAGTCCACCCCTGTTTAGCCCTTGCCCCTTGAGGGGCAAGGGCTAAACAATCAAACAAGAGAATACTGTGCCCATGGTTCAACCCAGGCCATTCATGGCTGGCACAAAGTCAGCCTATTATTTTAAAGAAAATGTAGCTATATGTTTTCTTGACTAACAGACTGTTTAGCTTTGAAGATCATGCCATATCTATGCTTTTTTTTTTCTTGATCCATAGTTAGAATGTATTAATAAAGGTCTATGTACTGGTTAAAATTACTATTCATAAGCAACTTTGTATTAATATTGTTCAGATTACTATGTACAGTTTAAAAGATCATGTATATTGCACTAAGTAGTTCTCATTTCTATTTATTGTTCTTAATATCATTTTTAATGGAATAAGGGAAAATAAAACTATGATATAGTCTAAAAATTGGCCTTTATGGCAAATTGCTACATAATATTTAGAAAATTCCAGTGAAAATTCAGATAAAAGCAAAACAGATAAAACAAATAATAACTTACTTGTACTACATGGCAGACATTTGACTCTAAACACAACGTCCTAGTTTTCTATGCAACCCTATCAGCAAATATCATTTCTCAATGGGACACAGTAGTTTCCTTTCTAAGTTAAAATGAATGCAATTAATAAACATACCTAAATTTCATAGCACTGACTATTTCCCAAGAGAATAAAAATTAAATCATTGTTAAGAAAATCAATTCCTCACAGTTAAAAGCTTGATGACTAAACGTCTTATTACATTCTAAATAAAGATAATAAATCCTTGGCAGTTCTTAAGGAGCATTCTAAATAAGTACAATGTTCAAAATAATGAACAAAAAGTTACTCATGACTAAGCAAACACATATTTAAGCAGAAAAACAAAACTGCACTCATCTGGCATGGAAGATTAACAAATTTTAGTTTCTGAGAGAGAGAGAGAGAGAGAGAGAGAGAGAGAGAGAGAGAGAGAGAGAGAGAGAGAGAGAGAGAGAGAGAGAGAGAGAGAGAGAGAGAGAGGGGGGGGAGAGAGAGAAGAAGAGGGGGAGGGAGAGAGAAGAAGAGGGAGAGAGAAGAGAGAGAGAGAGAGAGAGAGAAAGAGAAAGAGAGAAAGAGAGAAAGAGAAAGAGAAAGAAAGAGAGAGAAAGAGAAAGAGAGAGAAAGAGAAAGAAAGAGAGAGAAAGAGAAGAAAGAAAGAGAAAGAAAGAGAAGAGAAAGAGAAAGAAAAGAGAGAGAGAGAAAGAAAAAGAGAAGAGAGAGAGAAAGAGAAAGAGAGAGAAAAGAGAGAGAGAGAGAGAGAGAGAGAGAGAGAGAGAGAGAGAGAGAGAGAGAGAGAGAGAGAGAGAGAGAGAGAGAGAAACTGAATTAATTCCTGAATGATGTAAATGCAGGTGCTAGAACACTGCACTAATAAACTAGTTTTATCATTCAATTTAGATTGTCTCATTGTTTTACAAGACTACTAAACTTTGAAC
>NC_051388.1:50799529-50804529 GCF_015228065.2 Penaeus monodon | reverse complement strand
TTAATTCTAGTCATTTTGCTTTCTCTCATGCATCTATTGTTACACACTGATACTTATACAGAAGCTCTGAAAAACACATAAAACACCATTAGGACAACTTATAGTTTTAATATTGCAATGAAGTGAAACATCACATAAATAAAATGTATCAAACTAAACTTATTTTAAATATATTAACATGATAATTAATATTATGCCTAATATAATTACATAATTGACATTTTTGCATATCAGATATTTATATGCCATATGTTAAATAATTTTCCTATATACTTTTATTATTACTGATCATAATTGACATCTTCATATTATTGATGTTGCTTCAAATGCAAATTTAGTTAGATACTGATAAGTATGTTATGATACTGGTTCTGTAATGAATCATATTTTAGTGGATCTTATGTCTACATCAAGTTTATTACACAGTTATATGTAACTATAATTCATTTTAACTTGAAAATTATTTTATTCAGTTAATATAACATAGTAACATATTTCTCATTACAAAAATACACTAATATTCTTCACAACACTCTAAGATCACATGAGTTATGCAGGTCTAACAGTCTTCCACATCAATATAACACTTGAAACATAATTTCACATACAATATTCTTATAATTTATTATAATATTTAGTATATATCAAATTCAATATATTAATTATATATCAGATATAGATATGTTATATATATACTTTGATATATTTATGCATGTTTTATTTTATTTCATTATGATATGACCATGAACGTCATGTTGTGTTTTATGGTGTATTTGTTTTTTTGTGTATATGTTTTATGTATGATTTATGTTGTATGAGATGGGTGTAGTGTGCATATGAGTATTAATATACATATATATATTAACATATTATAAACATATATCATTATATAACATATAATATTATAACATACTACATACAAAATATACATATACATATATAACAACTATCATAAATCATACCTATACCATCTACAACTATATCATCATTATAACCATACATATACATAATTTATAATATTATTATAATATATATATATATATTATATATAACTAATATATATATATATATACTACATATATATTATATTATATATTACTTTATCATCTATTATTATCATAATACATTCTGATATATATATATATATATCATATATATAATTATATTATTATATATTATATATTATATACTGCTACTATATATATATATATCATATTATACCTATATTACTATTACACATATATATCATATATATCATATACAAATACTGACTTATTATATATATATATTTATTTTAATATTGTTAGTATATAACTTAAATATATTATGTATACTATTCGTATATAGTTATATATAATGTATATACATATGTATATCATAATATCATACATCATGTATCTATGTACATATACTATATATATATTATATATATAGATATATATATTATATATTATATATATAATATAATATATTATATATGATATAGATGTATATATGTACACTCTTCTTATATATCTTTGTATAAACCCTAAATATTTATAATGACTCATTTATAATCACCTATTCATCTTCAGTCTATAGGTAATCCATAATTTGACTTGTCATCTCATTTTCATATATCTAGTTTTATGTATTTACTATATATTATATATTATTTATATATAATATATTATATATAGATATATATTATTATTATATCATATATAATATATCTAATAGTATATTATTATTATATATATTATATTATTATAATACTTATATATGTACTATATCTATTATATATTATGTATATATACTATATTATTCTATATATATTTTATTATATATATAATCTATCTTATTCGTATATATATATAATATCATATTATATATCTATATATATTCTCTATATATTATATATCTATATATATATTATTTATTTATACTCTATATATATATATTATATATTTTATTATCTATCTATATGTATATATATTATTATATCTATAGCTATAGTATATTATTATCTTCATACATCTATCATATGTATATTTATTATGTATGTATATATTATATATATATTAATATTCTATATATATATTATTATTTTATTATATGATATGTATCTATATATATATATATATAGATTGTCTATGTTTATCATTATATATTTTATATATTATCCATTTATTATATATCTTATTCTATATATATCTTACTATCTTCTTATATATCTATATCTCTATCTATATCATGATTATATATCTAATATATATTATCTCTATATCATCTACTTAATATATCTGCTATATCATAATATCTATATCTCAATCTATATATTATATATCTATATTTATGTATATATATTAAATTCTATTTCTATATATCTAATATATGTATATATATTATAAATATATTATATGTATGCATATATATAATATACTAAATATATATATCTATATATATATATATTATCTATTATCTATATATCTATCAATATATCTCTTATATCTCTATATATATATAATATCTTATCATATATATATATATAATATATCTTATGATCTTATATATTAAATATATATATATATCTATCTATAGATCTTATTATTCTATATTATCTCTTATATTATATATATCTGCATTATATTATATGCATTATATCTCATATACCAATCTTCTCTCTATTATATCTATTATATATTATTTATTATATATATATATATATATATATATATATATATGTATATGCTTCATGAACATATCATCAGAAGTTCTGAGACAGCATGCCCTACATAAATGATTATAGTTTCCAAGCCACTCTCCCATTGTACATTTTAGTAACTCTTTAATCTACGTAACAGGAAGCCACTAATGAGAAATGGACAACTGACAAGAACTGCACTGGTAGCAAAGTTGGAAACGTTTATGATAGGTCTGCAAAACATATTTTACTACCATCAATGATTAACCATGTCCTACATTACTTCTATTACATCTGATTATTACTACTCTGTCTCTAATTCATGATCTTCTATATCTGCAGAAATAGTGTAGGCACTCACTATTTTCAATCTTGGTTCATCATCATCATCATCATCTTCACTGTCTGTATTATCATCAAAGAAGACTTCCTCACCAATCATTCTTGGATTAGGTTTTCTGTTCTCCAAATCTGAAGTTTCAACTTGAATTTTCTCAATGCTCTCAGTTTCTTCAAGACTCTCTGTCTGGATCTGGTCATCAACTTCAGCTGAATTCTCTTTATCTTGTGAATTATCAAAAGATAAGTCAAAATTTTCTGAGTCTGCAATAATGAGTTCTGGTTCACTGGAGTCTGAATCTTCTAACTCACAATTATCTGCATTTTTTGTCTGCCCTTCTGTTAACGGGTCTTTTGTACCGCTTTGAGTTCTACGGAAAGGAATCATTGCTTTAGGAATGACATTGTGGTAAAGCAGGTGAGTTTCCTGCAATACTGGTGACAGGAATATGGCCCCACATTCTGTGCATGGGTATCTACTGTTTATTTTGTGAATCTTTTTATGGTTGTTAAGAAATAGTTCACATATAAATGCTGCTCCACAAAGAGGACAAGTACGTGAATAAGGAGCATTTATACCCTGCACTCTACGGTCTCTACCTCTCTTATTTTGGAACCAATGTGTAACTTGCTTTGGTCTGAGCCTTAGCCGTTTAGCTACAAGCCACACCTCTGTAGCTCCAGGAAAGTTATTGTGTTCATAGTGAGTATCAAGAATCTGAAATGACAAAAACATGAACATTAGCATCAATACATTAATAGTTTGTTCAACTATCATAACTATCATATAGTGAGGCAAATTCAGCCATCTCCCTCCTCACCATTTCCTGACATCCAGTTTGAGGGGTTAATATACATCAACACACACTTCTAATTATCTTAAAATGTTTTTCTAAACATACACATTTGCACATGGATATGCACATGCACACAAACAAAAGCATGCTCACTGTGGAAAGTACTTACATTTATGCATTCCGAGTCTGAGCCCAGATTAATAATGTATGTAAAAATGTGCAACAGCATCAACTGATAAATGAGAATATGCATCTTACCCTTAACTGTGTGTTTGTAAAAGATGCCTTTGAAGTTTTCTCAGGCTTAGATTCTGGAGTCTGTTCACCTTCACGAGAGACTTCTATACCATGGCGGATCCAGTGAGTTTCTAAGGCCACAACATTGCTGTATTCCATGCCACACATGCTGCACACCTGTAAAAACAAACCAGAAAGTGAAATACTTGTATGGTGATAAGGAAAGCTATCAAATAATTGTTCAAAACTAAGAAGCAAATTCTTCAATTTTCATTTTTATCCTTTTCTGAGATACAAAAATCATTCAAAGTCTGTACCTTGTTAGATAGTCAGTGATATGGATGTAGTTTATTGTCTGCAGACTTATTACTGTATTTTATACTACCTAGAATACCATTTGGATTGTAACATTGCTCTGCATGCACAAATCCCTTATTGTAGGGGACACCCACCATTATATCCTCAAGTTTGTTCCGTCAATATTGAGGAAAAAATATTACAAAGTACAATTTCTGCTTTGTTTCCAATGATTTAGCTACTGAAGATGGTCAATATCAGTAATGTGAATCAAAACTAACTTTATTGTAAGGAATTACCTAAATAAAGTAACTGAGACATATATATATAAATATATATAATATATATCTTATGTATATGTATGTAGATACTATATACACATATATAATGTATATACATCTATATATATGTATATATAATATATATGTACATATATATATTTACATATACATGTATACATACAAACACATATGTATATGAATATACATATATACACAAACATATATATGTGTAAAAAAAAAAAAAAATATATATATATATATATATATATATATATATATATGTTATATATATATATATATATATTATTTTTTTTTTACACATAAATATATGTTTGTGTATATATGTATATTCATATACATATGTGT
>NC_051388.1:50783584-50791084 GCF_015228065.2 Penaeus monodon | reverse complement strand
ATTAAAACAGAGGTGGACGTGTTGGATGCGAAAGCTGAGAAGAGAGAGTCGATGCAAGAACAAATAAATGCCATTCTGAAAAATCAGGAAGAGATCAGAAAGAGGATAGGGAAGAGCAATGAAGAAGGTGAGTAATGAGGAATGATTTAGGGGCAGGAATCTATTCCTGTGATCTATTCTCGTCTTGTAAAATTACTTTACTGCCCCCATTGCTCAGGGTGAAGCAATGGACTGTTTTGTGTCGCAGACATGGTTATAACTGTTAATTCAGGAAGAGTAATTTGGTATTTGATAGATTTAAGTGTAAGTAGCAAGTATTAGTGTAATATCTACACAAAAATAAGATTTCTCATCTTCTGAAATGTTAACTTAATGCCACCGGAAATATGTAATGTTTTTACATATAAATGGCTCCAAGCAGTCTATTAACCCTTTGCCGACGGGTGGCATGCACGCACATGCCATGGCATGGCGGGACTATCTGCCGGGGGTATGTACGTACATGCCATGGTGTATGTATGGACATGCCATGAGTTTTTTTTTTTTTTTTTTTTTTTTTTTTTTTTTTTTCTTTGTTACAATCACGGGAAAAATATTATTTTTCTGCCACTGAAAGTGTGATGAAGTCGTTTTTAACACTTTCTCATTTTTACTATGCAAAAAAAAAAAAAAAAAAGATTTCAACTCCATGATGCTACACACTGCTTATTTTATTCAGACTATAGACCGAATAATGATCGATTTCAACTCCATGATGCTATACACTGCTTATTTTATTCAGACTATAGACCGAATAATGATCAACTATGGAGTCTATATAACAACAAAAATACCTTTCAGTCTCAATTTAGGAAATATGGCAAGTAGAGACTTTAGAAAATAATGAAAACTGAAAATACAACATATGCTCATAGTATTACGAAGAAACGGCAAGGGATGCTGGTATTTGGCATGAGTGGTCGCGCTTGCTAGGGCGAAGATATAAGCCCCCGGTAGCGGGGCCCAGGCCACTGTGAATACTACCCGTCGGGAAAGGGTTAAGGGCCGGTCACATTAATCTATTCTGTCCAGGGATCCCTTTCCAGAACTGGATGCTTCTCTTGCTGTACGTGGATCTGAAATGAAAATCCCTCTGCAGCGCGAAAATGCTCTGTCGGTAGTTCATCCCTGCCTAGAACTGAAAGATATTGCCGAAACAAAAATATGATATAATTGCTGGTAAACTCATTACTTAGAATCTTCAAAAAATTATTACATATGATAAAAACAAACAAAATTGTTGGACACAACGGACATCAAACGATGTCTCATTAAATTTTTATAGATAATTCAGATAAACAATCATTTTAAAGTTAGTCAAAGAGCTGTTGTGGAACACCAGTCATAAGGATTATAAAAGCAGGAATGTGAAAAGAACATTAATGGATGAATACCCAAGCTACGCACATCAAGTCTCCACAAATATGTATATTTCACTTTTCCTGATCCTGTTATTTTTACCTCACATACCTAATCTAAAATATAGGTAAATCTTAAATATAGGTATTATCTTATTTTTGTAATGGTATGCAGCAGTAAGCCCTATCATATTAGTGTCCGAAGGGACACTGAATGTAGTGTGATCAATCCCCCTCTGTAGCTAACCAGACTTCAGCAATCGTATCTGGGGATCCAAGGACAGAATAGACTAGTGTAACCTTCGCTTTAGTGGACCTTGAGACCTCGCCTCATTTCCCCTTTCCTTGATTTTTTTTTTCTTTTTACTAGTCTTATTAATATTAATGCTGAATTTATTATAGTCATTATCATTATCATAATGTTATAACCCAAAGCTGCTGGATGTGCCCACTTTAAGTTTAGTTAATTAATTGTCTTTACACATAAACCATAAACCTATATCACCTGTTTACCTGTTTTCTTTGATTTTCAGAAATATTTTCTTTTATTTTATATTGCCATTAGTAATGTGAATAATATTATGATGATTATACTGTATAATAATAACATTATCATTGTTAGTAATTATTGTAAAAAATAAGATTTTTGCTCAAAACAGGGAAAATGAATAATTAGGTGAGGTCATGAAGTCTGATAATTGACTCCTCAGTGGCTGAGCACTTGTTGAGACATTTCACATTTGTGAAAACTGCCTTTTCCTGTTAGTATATTACTAATATTACTTATTGCAATATAAGATAAAGGAGAACATTTCCTGAAAACAAGGAAAAGGTAAACAGATGAGATAGGTAGTACTAGTAGTTGACTCCTTAGTGACTAAACTCTTGTGAAGTCATCTGTGTGTAAAGAAACCCTACTCACAGCGGGCATGGCATGTGCGTTTATGACATCTCTGGTGGCATCGAGTTAAGATCCTTTCACTATAGCAAATTGATCAGAGATGTACACCATTCATACAAGAGATTTAGCTTGAGGCAAAAAGTATTTCTGAATAAGTTATTTTTTGGTACATGCATGTTGTTTAACTTACTCCATGTTCTTGATGTTCTGCATTGTTGTAGGTAAGAGCGTGTCAGGTTTTATATCAGAATGCATAAATAAATTTGTAATCTATTAATTACACTGATATATAGTCTCATGTTCATGCTTCATGTTTTTTTTATACAAGTTTATTAGGTAATTATAGCATAACTCTTTGTATTGCAGATTCTACTGATGTGTCAGGCATGAAAAGACATCGCAGAAGAACCACTGTGTTTAATGAAGTTCAGCTTAGAACTTTATACATGCACTTCACTTACTGTAACTTCCCTGATCCCTCCATGTTCAAGATTATTGGACACCTCACAAAATTGGAGCCTCAGGTCATTAAGATTTGGTTTCAGAATGAAAGATCAAGACAAAGAAAACGTGCTACTCATATAGTTGATGAAGGTAAATGTTAAGCTTTTTACTGTTATTATTGCTGTAATTACTTTTCATGTATCTTCCCTCTTTTCTTTTTCATTATACTTAGGGGCAGTGGAATAGAAAAGTAACTTGGAGTTGGTTAGTAGCTATTATTATATAGGAAGAAATCTGTCTTGTACTTGGTATTCAGGTTATTCATAGTATTTGCTTATATTAGATAAGACAGGAAGCAGATATTATTATTCTAAAATTGATTAAGCACACACGCATACATATGTGTATGTATGTAAGTACATATGTAAGTTATAATATCAAGCCAGTAGATTTGATTTGATTATCATTATATATTTTTTTCTCCCTTTTTTCCTTTCTTTCTTTTTTTCTTTTTTTCTTTTTATTATTATTATTATTATTATTATTATTATTATTATTATTATTATTGTTATTGTTATTGTTATTTTTATTTTTATTGTTATTGTTACTATTACTGTTACTATTACTATTACTGTTACTCTTATTATCACTATTATTATTTTTATTATTTCAAGTATGGAAGTTAATATCCTCTCTCATATGATTTCCAGTGAACTCAAAGGAAAAACCCTACAAATGCAGAGATTGTGGAATGTCCTTTGCCATGTTGACATTCCTTGTGAAGCACAGCATGCGTCACAATGGAGACACTGACCAGGATGAATTTGTTCGAACTTGCCCTCTCTGTTTGCAGAAGTGGAACAAAGATGTCTTTGCCTCTCATCTGAAGAGCCGACATAATGTGAATCTGAGTTTAGTTGAAGAGAAAAATGTTGGAAATCTAATGTGTTACTTATGCGATGAAAAATTTACTGATCAAGAAAGTTTAATGATTCATAAACACAAACATCTAAAGGATGATTATGGAGATCCTCCTGAATGTAAAGAATGCAAAACGACATTTGTCAATGCTATCTGTCTTGAAGCTCACATGGAAACACATCGCCATAAAGAGTGGAACTACAAGTGCAGTCTATGTGGTGCCCTCTTCCATGACAAAATACTGTTAGATTCACACAGAATGGGCCATGGTGTTCCTCTTGCTCCTGTTAGCACAATTGACAGATCAAGGAGTCAGCTTCAACATACATCCGTTAGAGCCATCCATGCTCGTGCTCGCAAGACAGTAGCATCAGCTATCACAAGTTTGAATACATCCCTTCCTGAAAACAAGATTGCAACAGAAACAAAACCCAATTGCAGTAGTCCCCCCAGTACTGTATCTTCAACTACAAAGTCTTCAACAGCATCTTCTATTTCAAGTGTTTCTACCATTTTATCCCCAACTTTAGTTACTCCATCACTAATTAACAATCAAGCAAATAGCACCATCAACAACATACCTTTCTCCTCTACACAGGGACCTGTAAGCTATGTGAAATTGATACCAGTACAGCTTATCCCTGTAACCTCAATTTCTGGATCACAGTCAAATCAAAAGCCTGGTTGCTTATCCACTGTGACATCTGCTGGAATTACTGCTCCAACAACAACATTCATATCAGTCCCTGTGTCATTAAAGGGCTCAACAGATGCAAATCCTATTCTCAGCCAGTTGCTAGACCCACCATCAGTACAGAGTAAAGTTGAATCAGCAACAGGTCTCAATAAATCTAATGATAAAGATTTGAATTGCAAGAATATTAAAAGCAAAACCCTGCCAAATTTGATTCCCATTATTTCTCCCCTTCCTAAAGAGGTTAAAACAGAAAATGAAGATGTCATTGAAAAGGATAGGGGAAATTCAGCCAGTGATTGTGATGAAGAGGATAAGAGTAATATTGATAAAGAGGAGGAGGAAGAAGAGGAGGAAGAGGCGTTGATGACAACGGCAGAGAGTTCAGCCAATAAAAAGAAGGCGAAAAAGCAGATTGTGAATGGTGTTAGTACTGAAAGTAAAGTTTCTATATTAGAGCAAGAAGACAGCAGAGTATCACGAGGTAATTATGCCAGTCCTGTTATAAATAAGATAAAATACAGGTTAGAGAGCAGTTTTACTTATTATATTGAGGTCAGTGTGATGGTTAATTTACCTTTAAAACTTTTCAGATTCCTCTACTGTAATCAACACCAGCTATGTCAAAGGTATTAAAATTGAAATACCGGAACATTACAACTCTGGGGAACTGACTACACATCAGGTTAGTCCTGAGATTTTTTTCTACTTTATTTTTATGGTATTTGTGCTATGGTATCTGGAAATCACTGACATAAATGGAATAACAGTGTTATTAACATGATATGTTTACTTCTCCAGGTTGCAAGTACAAAGCGATATGTACCTATATTGCCAATGATACCAGTTGAAGTGGGTTCCAAAAATCAAGCTGCAGTTGGCAGTACTGACACATCAATGTTGCAAAGGACAAGAAGAGCCCGAAACATACCCAACAAAAGGTTGTGGCAGTCCTTTGATCCAGTTGGATATAAACGTATGTATTCTAACTATACCATTGTGATAACTCTTTCTCAATATTACTCTTTCATTTTTGTTTCCTATATTAAATTATTAATTTTTTATGTGAAATACTAAAAGCAGAATTTCAAAAGTTATATCTCGAATGATTATGGTTTAATTAGGTAAGCCATAAAGCACCTAGGAGGAGCATCTACCACATCCAAGGTTCAGGTGGCAGTGAGGCAAAGGCATGAGGGGTTAACAAACCTATTAACTGTTTGTTATGTAATTCATAGCTAAGTAAGGCATATAAGATCTTACTCCTATCCCCACGCAGATTCTAAACACTTGTCCTGCTGACAAGTTGATAGACTACACCTGTTGTTCTACTCCTTTTTGTTCTTTTGTATTTGTGATCTCTCCTTTTTTTTCCATGTTTACTCAGCAGCTAAACCATATTACTGCTTTCTCCCCCCCTCCTCTCTCTCTCTCTCTCTCTCTCTCTCTCTCTGCCTCTCTCTCTCTCTCCCCCTCTCTCTCTCTCTCTCTCTCTCTCCCTCTCTTTTCTCTCCTCTCTCTCCTTCTCTCTCCTCTTCTGCTCTCTTCTCTCTCTCTTTCTGCCTCTTTTCTCTCTCTCTCTCTCTCTCTCTCTCTCTCCTCTCTCTCTCCTCTTCGTCTCTCTTCGCCTCTCTCTCTCTTCTCTCTCTCTCTCTTTTTTCTCTCTTTTCTCTCTCTCTCTCTCTCTGCCCCTCTCTCTCTCTCGCTCTCTCTTTCTGCCTCTCTCTCTCTCTCTCTCTCCTCTTTCTCCTCTCCTCTCTCTCTCTCTTTTCTCTCTCCTTTCTGCCTCTCTCTCTCTCCCCTCTACTCTCTTTCTGCCTCCTCTCTCTCTCCTCTCTTTTCTTTTCCCCCTCTCTCTCTCTTTCCGTCCTCTCTCTCTCTCTTCCTCTCCTCTCTTTTTCCTCTCTCTCTTCTCTCTCTCCTCCCGCCTCTCTCTCTCTCTTTCTTGCCTCTCTCTCTCTCTCTCCTCTCTTTTCTGCCTCTCTTTTCTCTCCTCTCTCTCTCTTTCTTCTGCTTTTCCCCGCTCTCTCCTTCTTTCTGCCTCTCTCTCTCTCTTTCTTCTCTTTCTTTCTCTTTCTCTCTTTCTGTGCATTTCCCTTTCTCTCTCTTTCTGCCTCTCTTCTCTCCTTTCTCTTCTCTTTTCTCCTCTCTCCTGTTTCTCTCTCTCTCCCTGCCTCTCTCTCCTCTCTCCTCTCTCCCCTCTTCCCCCTCTCCCGCCCCTCTCTCTCCCTCTTCCGTCTCTCCTCTCTCTCCTCTCTTCTTTTCTGCCCTTTTCTCACCTCTCTTTTATTTTATCTTTCCGCCCTTCCTCTCTCTGTCTCTCTTTCATGCCCTCTCCTCCTCTCTCTTCCTCCTTCTTCTGATCTCTCTCTCTTTCTCTTCTTCCTCTTTCTGCTTCTCTTCTTTCTCCTCTCTCTCTTTCTCTCTCTCTTTTTGCCCTCTTCTCCTTTTCCATCTCCCCTTTGTCTCTCCTCTCTCTCTCCTCTCTTTGTCTCTCTCTCTCTCTCTCTTTCTTCGCCCTCTCTCTCTTTTCCTCTCCTTCTCTCTCTCTCTCTCTCTTTCTCTCTCTCTCTCTCTCTCTCTCTCCTCCCTCCTCCTTCCCTCTCTCTCCTCCTCCTCCTCTTCTCTCTCTCTTCTCTTCTCCTCTCTCTCTCTCTCTTCTCCCCCCCACTCTCTCTCTCTCTCTCTCCTCTCTTCTCTCTTTTCTCTCTTTCTCTCCTCTTCCCTCTCTTTTTCCTTTCGTTTTTTCCTTTCTCTCTTTTTTTTTTATTTTTGTTTTTTTTTTTTGGTCAATTTCTTCTTCTCTCCTTTTGTCTTCCCTTTCCTTCGGAAAACCCACCACTTCTTTCTGCCTCCTTTTGGGGCCCCCCCCCTTTCTTTGCTGCCTTTCCCCCTGGGCTGCCTCTCTCTGGGGGTTTCTTTTAAAACCTGGTTCCAAAACTCCCTTGCAAAAGGCTTTAGTACTATCCCCATTGTATTGTTGTATCGTACCTTTTTTAATTACTTTCTTGTTTTGGGGATGGAAAAATAGGTCTTCCTTCCTTTAAAAAAAAGGGCAAATTTTAAAAAAAGGGACAGTCTCTTATTAACATTTCGATCAACAATCGCTGTAACTGGTAGGGGATGCTTTTGCTTTATGTATC
>NC_051388.1:50766178-50783484 GCF_015228065.2 Penaeus monodon | reverse complement strand
TTGAAGGGGGGGTGGGGGGCAGCATTATGAGAAGTTATAAATATATACTCTTTTACAAAGACGAGGGATATTAATTTTTTAGGCCCCCCCCCAGTTAGCAGGGTTTGCAGTCTTTCTATGAGATAAAATTTTCAAGAACAATTGTTCAGCACATACTTTTTGGATATACGTTTGGATAATTAAATGAGGAGTCAACATTTTCTGGCAAATTACAGGGGTTATGCCAAAGGCAATTTTTTTTTATTTTTTGGGAAAAGTTTATAGAAAAATTGATCTAGTTATTTCAGATAGGGTGTGAAAGCAGTAGTCTAAAAAAAAATTAGTTCCCCTTTGAATCAACCAAATTTTTTTTGTAATGATCCTTTTTCAATAAAACTTTTCAATTGGGGGCAAAGGACTTAGGGTTAAATGCACTATTTTTGTACCAAATTTGGATTCTTTCAAATAATAGATTGTAATTGTGGTGCGGGGTACATACACTGTCCACTGTACTTTTCTGTTATTAGCTTTTTTTGTATAGGGAAAAAATTACAAGGTTAAACCAAAAATCATTTGTTTACCCTTTTTCTTCAAATTGGAATCAAGGTTATTTATGTAATTAAATTATAGTTTGTTATTAAAATTTGTTAAATTGATAAATTATTAAAAAGTACTAACATTACAAAGATATAATCTTTTCTTTACGAAGATTAAATACCCCTACTAGGCTTTGTTAAAATATGAAAGTGGGGCATATAAAAAAAATTTACATGTATATTATTAGACAATATATAATAGTGTGTGTGTGTGTTGTGTGTGTGTGTGTGTTGGTGTGTGTGTGTGTGGGTGTGTGTGGTGTGTGGGGTGGTGTGTGTGTGGTGGCATGGTGTGTGGTCAGTGTGTCTGTGTGTAATTATATATTATTATATTATTTTAATTTTATTTTAATTATATTATAAAAATAATGTATAATAATTATATTATATTATTATATTAAAAAATTTTAATTATAATAGAATTTTATTTATATACATAATATATTTTAAAATAATAATTAATTTTATTTTATAAAAATTTATATATATATAAACAATATTAAAATTAAATACATAGATAGTATAATATATTATATTATAATAAAATATTAAGAATTTTAATTTTAAGGGATGGGAATATAAATTTTTTTAATATAAAATAGAATAAATAAATAATATATTTGTAATTTTATAATATATTAAAAGATTTATAAATAGATAATAAAAAAATATATAAATTAAAATATTATATATAATAATAAATAAAAATATAAATTTTTAAAATATACATTTTATAATAAGATATGTATATAAAATAATAAAAATAAAAAAGTTAAAAAATTTTAAAAAATATATGTAAAAAATATTACATAATTTAAAAAATTTAAAAATATAAAAAAAAAGATATAATAAAAAAAATAACTTTTTAAAAATATAAAAAATAATATATACAAAATAAAAAATTTTAACTAAATATGATATAATAAATAAAATATATAAACATAAGGTTATATATATTTTTATAATATATGTATATAATAAATAAATTTTATGTATAAATAATATAATATAATTTATTAAATAAAATAATATAGGGGAAAATAAAATAAATTATAGATAATATAATATAAATATAAATAATTTTATATAAATATATATATACAAAATATTATATAAATATAATATAAATAAATATATATAAATAATAAAATATATAAATACACACGGGACACACGACACACACAACATGCCCACACACACCCACACACACACAAAACACACACCAAAACAACCAACACAGACACACAACCCCAAACACACACACACACACACACACACACACACATATTATATATATGTCTAAATATATATACATGTACATTTTTACTTATATGCACAGCTTACATATTTTAACAGAAGTCACTAAGTAGGGGTATTTAATCTTCGTAAAGAAAAGATTATATCTTTGTAAATGTTAGTACTGTTAATAATGTTATACTAATATTAACAATTTTAATAACAAAGCTAATAATCATAATTACATATAATAACCTTGATTCCGAAATTTGAAGAATAAGGGTAAACAACTGATTTCAGGTTTAACCTTGTAATTTTCTCCATATACAAACAAAGCTAATAACAGAAAAGTACAGTGGACAGTGTATGTACCCAGCACCAGCACATTACATATGCTATTATTAGGAATGAATCCAATTAGGTACAAGAATAGCGCTATTTAACCCTAAGTCCTTTGCCTCAATTGAAAGAGTTCATTGATAAAACAGGATCATTACAAAAAAAATTTGGTTGATTCTATGGGGAAACTAATTTTTCTTAGACTACTGCTTTCAGGCACCATATCTGAAATAACTAGAATCAATTTCTCTATAAACTATTTACCAAATAAATAAATAAATAAATTGCCTTTGGCATAACTCCCTGTAATTTGCCAGAAAATGTTGACTCCTCATTTAATTATCCAAATCTGTATATCAAATAAGTATGTAGCATGAACAAGTTGTTCTTGAAAAATTTTATCTCATGAGAATAGACTGCAAACCATGCAGTAACTGATGCCTACAAACAATTAATGATACCGTCGTCTTTGTAGAATGAGTATATATTTATAAGCTTCTCATAATGCTGCCACTAGCTTCAAATCTATTGTTGTAGCCTCTCTCCTGTCAATGCCCTAGGAGAGCCATCAAACCCAATGTAGTTCTTGTAAAATTGAGTTTGCTGACCTTTCTGACACTTTATCATTATATATGAAACTAGTCCAAGATGTTTCTTGCCAGAATGCACATAGTAGAGATTTTTTTAGCCCCTGCCGTAGTGCAAAGCTTGGAGGATGTGGTCAGCACTTGATACTAAGCCATTAGCATGTTAACCTTTTGTTTGTTGGCCATTTATCAGAGATCACTGTAGGTTTCAAGCACTGTAGGTGTTTTTGAAGTATTTACTATTTAATGCATCTTTCTTGATCCATTTTTCTAGGAAGAAATAGCCTATAAATCCAACCAGCTTGATATTCACTGATTCATAACAAAGACCATAAGCAAATATACTTGAAGATTAAATTTTAAATCACATATGACAAGAAAAGCCCTTAAATATTAACCTAACACTTTCCGAAGAAAATCTTCATAATTGTTTCCTTCATAAGAGCACTTTATTCTCAATAACATACTCTGGTCCAATGGCAGTGAAACACCTGATTAATTTTTCTGTGATTTCACAATATTTCTTGTTTCAGAAGAATCTATTAATAATTGTTTCTATCTACTTACTCTATGCTTAAGATCTGTCTGCTAATATACAGCACTATGAAACAAAATATTTAGAGTATAATAAATTGACTAATTACTCTTATATCTTCATTCAAAATGACTTGGATGTCAATGTATTCTGATTTCTGCATCTTTTGTTTACAAAACAATGACATTTTCCTTGAAAAAAGGCAAGGATATAGTTTCATTTCATGTAAATACTAAATATTACCTTAATCACCTATAACTGCAAATTTATTAATTTCCTTTTCAATGCAAAAATACTATCTAGCTACCACAGCTGGCCGTAACTGGTAGACGTGTTTGTGAATAGCTCTCCAGCTCTCCCACCTGATTTTCATGTTTGTACTTATAATTCCCCTTAAAGCTTTATTAAAAACCCACCAATTATATCCAACATTGATTATTCCGGGGTGAGAAACCATCTGTCACTGCAACAGACTACTTAGTGCGGATA
Source organism: Penaeus monodon (assembly GCF_015228065.2). NCBI lineage: Eukaryota > Metazoa > Arthropoda > Malacostraca > Decapoda > Penaeidae > Penaeus > Penaeus monodon. Next base: position 50,779,723 of record NC_051388.1, on the reverse strand, counting down.
TGGCAATGCCTCCATTGCTTTATGAACATTGCCAAACTGGTTCACAACCCTTGACATTTTCCCACAAGCGAATGCAACAATTTCCTCTGTTTTCGTTCACTTTTCTGTTCTCTCACATGTTTTACATGCGCCATGTACGGGTTAGGAGATTTTACTAATCAGTCAAACAAGCATTTGCACATAAATGTTGCGTAATGATACCATTCACTTGGTAAATCGGGGCGCATTCCAGTCCAAAAGCGGCCAGGTGAGAATCACCTGGGCTGCACCTTTTATCTAAAACCCTATGTAAACAAACCGCCCAGACCATCACGTGACTTAAAATCACATATTTCCACATTTAACACTAATCAACCAACCTCGGCACACCTAACACCGCATGTTAAAGGTGCAAATGGCAAAAGTGTCGCCAAACGATGGCCCGCAAGGACAGCGCAATCCAACAAGGTGGAACTGAGTCGTCAAGTCCACAATTACGGCGAACGACTATGTTCGTTCGTTCGCTCATACCAGATTTTCCTGTTTCTTTTCCGCTAACAGGAGGTTTCCCACGATGCCTTTTAAAAATGCTACACTTGGGGCCTACGAGCTCCAACAGTGTCGGCGAGCGATGGGGCTATAGTGAACATGTCAATGAAATGGTTTAATTATGCAAGCATGACTCAATGATCGGGACGCGGGCTGTCGTTAACCACCCTTAGCGTCGGCAGCGCTCGCGGATTGGCCGTAACAACTCCCGTCCGAGTGTGCGCACTCCGGCTTCAACTAAATGCATCTGCGCCAAATTATCCCATTCTGGCGCTCATGCAACCAGCAGTTCAGAGGGAACGGGCCAGGAAATCATGGGAGGCGGGGGAAAGGGCAGTGTTTCGTTCAATGTTGATTCGTTAACTTTATTGATAGGGTTGGATGTAGTTTCTTACGAGGCATGGTAGACATTACAGATATCGACGAGACGTGGTTGGTGGTTATGAATAGACTTGGACGTTCCCAGGGTAACAGCAAGGCAACGATCCCAACATCATACTGCTATAAATTACTTATACTCTGGGTGCGCAAAAGATACGACATCTTAAAGACGAACACTGGCTGGTTTTATTGAATGAGATGACCTTGCACTTTCTGCTTAGGTTTCTTGGGATAACCTCAGCTGCTGGAATTTGCTCAGATATAATTATCGAGTCTTGAGAAGCGAACAGCAGTCGAGTAAAATGCTGGCACCACAGGTTATTTACCCACGTCAGGATGCTCGGCCCAGAAATCAATATGACTCGCGTTATGACTTTTATCCCGTGTTGCAAACACAATGAAAACGGGTTTAATGTGTGTTTAATGATACGCAACTTCATATTATTGGAAAGCGTATTGCTTTTGTTTCCATTCGTTTATTTTACTTAACGGGGCATATTGTTGTAACAAGAAGATGAATTTCATAGTGCGTTACCTGAGGTATCACCAGCGCGAGAACAAAAGTATTGTTTCTAAATCCATTGGTGTGAAAGCTAATGGTCTGGACGGACTATTTCTGAGAGATCCTCAGAATAATTCCTTTCATTTCACCCCATTTTTTTCTTTAGTGTATGTTGCATATTACACGCCAGTTTGTTGTGTTTAAGACTTGTTCACTTTTAACCTTCAGCCTCATCATCTAAGGACCTCTACACGTCCACCTCCTTTTCAACCCCCAACACCCCTGAGGAGCAATGGCCGAGACAAAAGGGTAAATTGCAACTGCGCCTCCCAGGTGAAAATTCTTTGTGCTGTATATGTTCAGAAACAACGAGACTTCCATGCGTATAGATAATTTGTATCCACTCACGTGGTCTAATATACACTACATACGTAGTCATTAGCTGATGTTTGGTGTTGACTGGGAAACAAGGCCTCACCTTCTTCGGACTTGCTGTAAGACTCAGAAGCGTGGAATATCATTTTTTAACATCTCAATTATATAAGAAATCACGCGATATAATGGTACTAATCACCAGTGATTTTCCAATATTTTTTTCATTACCTAATTGCTCGTCTATTGATTAATAATGTAGTGGTATTCATTAGCTTTCCAAGAGAGACACTGTGGAAGAATACGTTACTATGTTAATTGTGCCGTATGCAAAATCCCTGCTTTCCTGCATACACATAATTATACACATTACACATACTGTTATATATACACAATTATGATCAAAGCATTCAAAGAAAAAATATATAATTGTATTGTTGTAATCATTCATTATGCAAAAACTCATGGCTGTACTACTTTGTATTACACACTTATGTAAGTCTACACATACACAAGTGGATGAATATATCATTAAAAAAAAAAAAAAAAAAGTTGTAGTTTTTTTGTGATCACGTCGAATAATTTCTGGACGGAAACCGGCACTATGTTGTTGCGAGCCGCCTTTAGTCCAGTTCTTTGGATACTACTCTATATATACGAAAACCTTCTCTGATGGTATAAAAAAAATAATAATTTCTACCTTTGATGTGCATTGCATAATTAACTATCTGTCTTCTGTAATTTTCCTGAGACGACATACCGATCACAAATGCTTGACCCATATTGTGAAGAATCTTGCTTGCATGTTAAATTTATGACTGTCTTGGAATTCCGGATACTATTTTACCGCCAGGGGCACTTTGGATGCAGGCCCCTTGCTCGACAGTGGCACCATAATGCTCTGAAAGTGATTCCGTAAATTTACATGATTAAATTCCCTTTTACATTTAACATATAGTTCAAAGTGCAGAAAGTCAAGGATAAACAATAAAAAAAACATACACAATTTTCCGGCCTGTGGAGTTGGTCCGCCTACCCAACCCTCTCGGCGGTCTCACACACACACACACACACACACACACACACACACACACACACACACACACACACACACACACACACACACACATACACATATGTTTGGGTACTTTAGAGTTGTAATCATCCATGACATGGGTTGCTTCTGGGACACTCAGGGTTCTTTCCGGAGTGATGGGCCACTTAACTTGACCTTTAAAGCATCCTTCTTTCCACTCTTCACAACAACGACTAAAAGACTCATATCGGACTTGGCCTATAGTACGATGATACACAGATAGGTGCCTCTCAATACCCATATGGTGTTAGGCTATGGAACTTCCATTATACATCTTGTAAGTTCACGAACAGGAAGAACAGCCAGGCAACTGAAAGAATTTCCCAGCACAGACTATACAAGTTTATCTGATTCCCATAAATGCCAGTGTTGCTCAGAAGTCAGTCTAATAACGGATCTCCGCTTGTGGCCGATGATCATTCATGACAGTAGATTTTTTTTTTTCCATTCATTCCTCACTAGTTCGCCTGTTTACATACCCTACTCTCAAATCTGCAGCCAAGTGACTGAACGTTCTTCCTGAATTAAAAGGATTTTTTTTTTAGCTAAGGGTTTCATAGAAATAGCATTCATACGTCAACATCATTAGAAAAAAAATCCTTTGGGATCGCACCACCACTACAAATCAGCTGCACCCCTAGATTAAGAACCACTGTTATATCAAGAGGACAGTGTGTATTGCAGGTAAATGGCCTCACTGTCTATACTGTGCTGTGGATTTGAGATGTTCAGTTCAAAACGCCTAATTCACTATGACTCTTTCTGCACGGAGGGTCACAGCCCAAATGCCAGCTGGCCAATTACTCTGTCAGTCGGCACTCGATGGTAACTGGGGAAACCTTTTATTATCACTGAAATCCTGCTCTCTCTTTCGCATTCAACTCTATTTCTCATCATTAATTCTCTATAGCTCTCTCTCTAAGCCTTCATCAAAAATTTCTCCATCCGTATCCCAATATCTTTATATACTGTATATCTCTGTATCTCTCGTTCAGTATAGCTCTCTATTGCTATGCTCCGATCTCTAATAATCTAACGACATATGTATCTATATACCTATATCTCCATATCTTTCTAGGTAGCGAGATCTGCATCGCTATTGCATTAGTGTATGTTTCTTTGCCACTTTGTACGATATAAGCATTTGGCAAGAGGTTTTTATGCTTAAATCATAAGTTGATCTTTTGTCTTCTCTTGTAACTGACAAAACCATTATTGGATCACCATCACATTCCTAAGATATTAATTTGAAGTCAGAGTTTTGACAATTATGAATTTGTCTTCGCAAATGTCGAAGTCTGTATATATATATATATATATATATATATATATATATATATATATATATATATATATATATATATATTGCTACGCCAGTGGGTCTTTGTCTCTGTGCGAAACATGTGTTAACATGAAAAGGATGACCTGGGCATGTGTTAACATGAAAGGATCCTGGGCAAACATGTCGCAACTGGCTGTGAGCGGAGGAGCAGAGGAACAAGCCAAGGAGACGCGGTTGGGTGCTGCTCCTGTGAAGACCTCGTGTGTGCCCTGGTGACCTGAGATAAACCTGGTGTTGCCCTGTTATAAGCTGTATTGTGCTGTGTGACATGCTGGTTTCCCCCCTGTATTGTGCCTATAGAAAATGTACGGGTAAATAACTTGTGTAAATAAAGGAAAGACTGTGATTCTGTGTTTATTTCGTGCCCTGCCTCGCCAAGTGGGTTTCCCCTCGTGGTGTTCTGGGACGCTGTGGTGCTCGGTGCCTCTTGGAACTGTTCAGTGTTCACGACCCTGTGGATAACACGCCGTCTGCCTGGCCTGCCTTGTGTTGGTGGCAGAGAGACGAGGCGGTCGGCGTAACAATATATATATATATATATATATATATATATATATATATATATATATATATATACACATATATATGTATATATATACATATATGTATATATATATATATATATCTCACAACCCACTTTTGCTTGGAGCTACTCTGGGCAGAGTGTAACACAGTGATTCCCAACCGCTATTACAAAAAGACAGTGATCGTAATTCATAATTCATAATTCCTGCCCAACAACACGTCACAAACACTTTCTAGACATCAACATACTTGTGTTTGTCAGTCATTACAATGTACAATATACATTATACTATATATACTCTGTATAGAGGTTCCTTGGAATATGAAAAAAATGATTACAGGGGTTCCTCCAAGGTGTAAAGATTTGGGATTTCTGATGTAATGTTCTCATGCATGGTGGCTGGCATGAGACAAATTTTGTTGAATTTATAGGCATTACTAGTCATAAATGAATTGAAGTATCAGAAATGAGTAGTTTATTATCAGACAGATCTTGGTTGCGTGATAGCATAAAGAGGGTAGGAAGGAAGTTCTATCCCCCGAGGCCACATGGGTTGTTGCGACGTTATGTCCTTAGCGAACGGCCAAGAAATACTGCCCATGGATCAGGCTTGGGAAACAAGTCACCAGCAATAAAATGCACATTCAGTGCCACTAAACCGGCTAACTGCTTGAGAAGAGACTTGTACACTTGAGTGTGTGCACTCCTACCGACCATGCGCTTGTATTTTGTAATCGTTTCAATGGGCTAATGATTTCAGTTGTTTATATGTTCATTTATAACTGAGTATACTGTATACCGGAAGGATTGGGGTCCTTGCTCTGAGTAGAAATAGTCTTTAAAACCACATGGGAAATAAACTCGGTGTAACTCTCGGCCATTTGGGGCCTCCAATGGGCACATCTTTCGAAGTTTGGAGCCCCCGCAATGGAACGGCAACTGTCCTAAGTCGGGCTATGGATACCTACTGTGATTTCCCTCGACATCTTATTGTCTTGCTGAAAGCTGCTATTCCTGGTCTTTGCTTTATATTTTGTATGCTCAGCAAGATGACGGGTGTAGTTGAAGCCTGGCCTTTAGTTTTTCTGTTGCTTAGTCAGTTATGATGACCTCAAGTACTTTGAAACGGCTGACTAATGTCGATATAAAAGTCTGAGCAATGTAGCTGCCTTGTTATTAAGAAGAGAGCATGCAGCTATTGCAGGTGGAATTGTATGTGGAGAAATCTTGTAGTGGTGTCTTTGTGTGACAGTTTATCTTTTGAGCACAGATATTAGAGGCACTCTCTGCCCATCTTGCATCTTCATCCCAGGCCAGACAAAATGGTCCATGGCTCTATGCACAGACTCCTTCACTCTTCAATGATTGGTGTTATGCTGAACCTAATAGGCTGTTCTTTTGGAGTCGTGAGTCAAAGCAGCCAGTGGAAATATCTGTGATAAGCCTCAGCTTTTCAGAATAGTCAGCCATCATTGAAGCCCATCACCTAGTATCTGCGGGTAGTCAGAGGCATCAGTTAAGGTCTGAAGACTTGTGCAATGAGGCACTGATTTTTGCTTTAGAAAACACATATAAGAACACGATAGTCACTACCTCACAAAAGCTATATTTTGGATGGAAAATGGGCAATGAACTCCTAACTGTCTAGTCTCCCTGGGTAAACTCATTTCCAATTTGTTATGTACAAATGACAAGCGCTTGTGGCTTGTAAAGACAGTGGAATACTCTCAATGTGACGATGGAATTGCTTCATCTCTGAGTAGGCTGCCAGGTTATTCTTCCTTATTTCTACAGGTTCAATGTCTGCTGCCCTCACGCTAGTGTCCAGGTTAAAGGAAGCCAATAGTGCAGCAGACATTTGAATTCTGAAAGACTTTGCCCATTTCTCATGTCGAGTAAAAAAGTGCACATTACCTCTTTATCATTGCAGTCAATAGCTTAGAGGTTTAGAGTTTCTAGTGTAACTGTGCAAGCTAGCATAAAGCACCTGTAGGTGTTTAATGTACCCAGATAATGCTACAACTCTTTATGGTCATCAGGCTGCATCTTGCATAACTCATACTTTTTGTCATGAGTGAGGTCAGACTATAATCTAGGCCTTTATCATCCAACACTGTGGGCATTGCACCGACATCCACAACAGTCTAAACCAGGAAGGGTGTCCCTGTAGTGCGGTCATACATGAAATAAAGATATTGGGCAAATAGGTATTGTTGGATGCCATCTATACACTGCCCTGCCATTTTCCAGGAACTCTGACGATGAATCGCATGTGCATGTGTAATGTGAGCCCTGTAGTAGTAGTAGAAATTGTAATACATAGGTTCTAGCTGCTTTGAAGTCAAAGGGATGGGGATCGGGAAGGTGGCTGGAGTTCCACTAAATCACTGGCTCAGCTGCTAATTTTGCCCAAAGACATACGGAGGCTGTCTGCAATAGTGTGGGCAGTTAGGTATAAAGATAAAGAAAATTCCAATCCTCCAGGAAAGATGAAAATGTTTATTGGGTTAGATAACCATGGACTCACTCACTTTAGGCACTGCATCAGAGGCCCATATGTTCTCCTCAAATTAGATGGGAAGAAAATTAACTCTTGTATATGTTCGAGAAGAAAGGGTTTTGTATATGTTTCTATCTTCTTGCTAGTATGAATTAAATTTTTATCTACCCTAAACAAAGCTCAACAATATTACAGGATCGGTTCTTTTTGATAAAGGATATAGATCATTGTTGCACCCCTAAATGTAGTAGGGGTGAAGATGAATGTGAGAACTCTGTGAAGATGGACTGAAAACAGTGCTAAAAATAAAAGAACTGGGTAGTCTAATACTGCTGGATGTAAGATCGCAAAGAACTGTGCAATATTTCCCCCTTTGTCTGCCCACCATATAGCTACAGAATAATGAGCCAGCAACTTGGGATCACACCACATAAATTTAAATAGATGTCTAGTGTTTCATGACAGTCACCCCTGTCAACTGGCAAATTGTTCTCACAAAGCGGGAGAGGAGAAAGGGGCAGAATGAAGCTTGAGCCATTGACGAGTGTCCCTTTCCCTTGGAGCAGGGAGTGGATACATCCAGCAAGCGACCACCAGACATAGGTTATGGTGGCAGCTGGCCATGAGCCACACTAGGACTACTATAAGACATTTAACGTGGCCCCTCAGCTACAAACCTACTCCAGACAACTATGAAGGGGTCTGGACCGCGATGACAGGCCCAAGAACCCTATTCACCAGTGATGGATCACGTCAAAACCTGGTACCTATAGGTTCTAAGCGCCATAGAGTCGCTGTTAGCACCCAACCTTCACCAGATGGAAGAGGGCCTCCAAAGTACTGAGGAGGAAGATGGAAGGTTGCCGTCACTTTTGAATAATAAACTGTTTCCATGTTGTCCAGAGAATGCAGAGCATCCTTCCACACAGGGAAGGTTCCCTGACTTGGGATATTGATGTCAGAAAACCACAATCCTGAGCCCAGGTGGCCCCAGTGGTGAGGTGATGGATTACTCTTCTAGGTAGTATGGCAGTTTCAGAGATGGATCCGATCACCCACACTGCAGGCACTGGCATTGCAGGAAGAGACAAAGTAGTTTTCATTTGAATAGCAGATAATGCCTTAGTACAGTTAGAAGCTGTCACCGTTAAAGGAACCTAAGCCTATGTTTGCCAGAGGGAGAAGCATGTTTTCATACACAGTGATTTCAGAGAAACCATTGACATCCAGTATGCCTAGTGACACTATCTGCCTACTGAACACCTGCTACTATAAGTAAAGAGATTTCTTCCCCAGATGTGTCTTTTTTAACTGGATGTCTGTTAACGTTGGCATTCAGGTGAATGGGTTACCACCGATCGTTCAACAAAGCCTGACAGGAGAAAGCTTCTGAATGAGGTGGTCATTCAGCCAAGTCTATGACTCAAGACAGAGTGATAGCTATGGAACCAGCAGCTCCACCGAGACGAGCCAAGGACTTCCATTTTAACAAGTATGTGCACGGCCAACACAGGGTATAAATCACTGCAAAAACACCCAAGAGGTACAGATTAAGGCCAGGTTACCCCTACACATGGTAGGTTGTACATTCACAGTTATAACTAACATAAAAGCATCTATCATACGAGGACCATCGGTCACCGACGCCTAGCTGATTCTGTTTGCTTCTAAGAGAGACAGAGAGAGAATCAGAAATACTCTGGCCACCGTGGTAAGTATCCATCTTTGATCAGATGATAATAGCTGAGAAAGGACCGGTCGGCAACCCACAGACTACTGCGTTTCCTTCCACAGAAATTCACGCTCTCAAACTCTTTCCACCCCCTCTTATAAACAGGCAGCCAATGCGAGCCTGAATATTGTTGTTTGTTGCTTTCCTCCCGCGTACACTCCTCACTTTTCACATTCTGAGACTTTGCCTTATACCGGCTAGTCGTCGCCTGGACCCCTTTCTTACACTGGCCCATACCTTTTCCACGTCCTACATTTCGAACATGAAGAGGAAATGCCGCATCTTTGTGAACACGATAGAGTTTGGTCATTTAGTATTATTATAGCGTTGTTATCATTATTATCATCTTTATCATTATTAATATTTGATATTTACAAGATGGAGGAAAGGCAACCAGGCAGAGCTACCTGCTAAGGAAACATGACGACCGGTAGAAGGTCCGGGAGCGAAGCCTCCGGATAAGGGAAATTTTCAGTTCATTTAATAATTTTTGTGGTATTTTCTGTGGTATGATGAGTTCAGCGTCGGTTCGTGTGTGTGTGTGTGTGTGTGTGTTTATGTGTGTTTATGTGTGCGTGTGACATTTCGCGTGTGTGTGCTTGTGTGTCTGCGTGTGTGTGTGTGTGTGTGTGTGTGTTGTGTGTGTGGTGTGTTGTGGTGTGTGTGTTGTGTGTGTGTGTGTGTGTGTGTGTGTGTGTGTGTGTGTGTGTGTGTGTGTGTGTGTGTGTGTGTGTGTGTGTGTGTGTGTGTGTGTGTGTGTGTGTGTGTGTGTGTGTGTGTGTGTGTGTGTGTGTGTGTGTGCGTATGCGTGCGTGCGTGCGCGTGTGTGTGAGCACGCACGTGTGCTTGTGCGTTTTTTTTTTTTTTTTTGTATGTGTGTACACGTGTGCGCGTGCGTGCATTTGCGTGTGAAACAAGGTACCCAAAGTGCGTAAAGAAGTAATAATCACGATATGTCAACGGCAATGATCAGAAATCATAGCCTGGCGGTGTCATGAGCGCGTAATCGAACGCAGTCTGTTCACTTGAACAAACAGCAGCTGACCACCCGTGTTGCCAGATGAAACTTTTTAACAAAGTTTCAAGTGGCAAGTCACAGCTGCAACGTTTTCCACAATCTACCTAGAATGCATAGTACAATAAAGGTAACTGAACGCCCACTACCCAAGGCAATTTCGGAACTGAAAGGGCCGGAATGAATGACGCAAATGAAGGGTCTGGCACCTGTTTGTTTATCTCTCGTGTCAGGCCGAGGGGGCGGACGGGCAGGAAGGCGAACCCAAAAAGTATACTAAAATCCGGTAAATTAAATGGTTAAGGGAGGGAACTTTACAGGAACTTCACTTGAGATTTGTTTGCTGTTACTAAAGAATTCTTTCCAATTATTTCTTTGTTATAACATGCCACGCAATTTTATATTCAAAATATATGACTTAAAATATGCCACGCAAAACCTTGTAGATTTTTCATACATTATTTTTTATAGATTAAATACCCCACACGTCATATCTTGATGCGGATTTGGTAATCTCTCTACTTAAAACGGAAATATCAACCTCCTGCTAAGAAGTGCAACATACTAAGACGCATGTAAATCTTCCTGCAAAGATCAAGAATAATAAATATCATATAAAACCGGGATCAAAACATTCAAACAACAGAGAGAGGGAATATAGACCTAAAAAGTCTAAAACCCAATAAAAGAAGAAAGAAGAAGAAAAAGAAGATAGATTTGGTGAATGTAGCAAAAAGTGCTTCCCTCTTAGTCACAAGGACCAGCAGGACAAAACAATGCAACCGTGATAAACTCATAATAATTGGAGATCTAATGAGGTCAGCAGGTTTCCAATTTCCAAAATTGTAGCCATTTGCACTGCTCATCTGTCACTTGTTATAATAAAATGATTATTAGGAATAAAACCCAAACCACAGTACCAAAGGTTATCATGGTTAATCATAACAATGTTGTGAAGATGATGTAGGAGAGTGTAGTAAGTTGCAATAATAATCAGTGTATTGTAAATTATTGCATGCTGTACTGATGCTAAAGAAATTTTGTATCTATTAATAGTACAGCTCATGTTGACCTTCCTGGGGATTTATTTTCAAATAGGAGCCATTTTAAGAACTTGACCTTCAGTTGACTCAGGTGGTCTCTATGGTAAACAGACCTTTGGCACACTGGCAAGGACTAACAGACCTTCACCACAGAATCCAGGCAGCAGCCAGAATATCCTGGTGATGTATTTGTAACAAAGAATCCATTCCAATTCCTTATCTTGCCAGAGTATGGCATACATGAGTTTAAGATGTTCCTGGTAATGTATCTGGAACATGCTACATATATGCTTCTAAGCAAGTTACAAACTTGCTGTTAAAACCCCACATAGGAAATGTCTCATAATATCCCAATGGATTTGAACATTTATGGCGACAGTTTGGTGCCCTTTCTTAGAACACCAAAGTTGTTTGAGTCACTGCTTGTGTATCAAGATGCTGATTCTGGAATCTAAAGCATCTGTAAATATGATGGATGCTGTCATTCACATGCAAACTCACACACTAGTGGCTATAATATACATGATTAGACTATTCTTGTTTACAGAGCTGGTAAAGATGGAGTAATTTCGCATAAATGGCGGGGAAGAAAGTACTACATCCTAACCGGGCAATGAGAGATGTTAAACATTTTCCATTTTTAAAGGTAACTCATTAACATGTTTTATGAATAACCTTTATTATATGATAGTGCATGAAAGGACTTTTTCAACAAGTATCCGAGGAATAATCTGTCAAACTGTGAATGAAATCCAAGATTAAGATCCTGTTTGATTTACTATCCATTAATCAAACAACTAATTTTCTATCTTCTACCTCTACACAAAAGCCTAACATCAATGGATGAAAATTCACCCAAGTGAAACATTATGCAGCCAATATTGTGGCATAGTAATCAGGTGGTTTATTCTTAGGATTACACAGGTGAATTTGTGTACTGGCCAGTGACCTAATAGCATCTGTCTCTCTGCACAAGTCAACAACTTTGCTGTCACAGCCATGGTTCTTAAGCTGGTACCACTCCATTTAAAAAGATACAACTGCACAAGGTTGTCTGCCATATGAATGAATTTAGAAAAGAACCAGTGAACCAAAATTATATATATGGATCTATCTATCTGCCTATATCTACACACACACACACACACACACACACACACACACACACACACACACACACACACACACACACACACACACACACACACACACACACACACACACACACACACACACACACACACATATATAATATATATATAATATATATGATATATATGATATATATAATATATATAATATATATAATATATACAATGTATACAATGTATACAATATATATATATATATATATATATATATATATATATATATATATATATATATATATATATATATATATATATATATATCTATCTATATATATGTATACACACACACACACACACACAAATACATATATTATATTATATATGGACTGACTTTTTACAAGTCAGTTTCTTTGTAGTACAAGAAATGATGAATCAGTATGAGTATATGTGGTATGTCAGTGTTTCCTCTTGCCTTACCTTCTTTTCCTTTTGTTATGGTGTCAGACCTTCAGGACAGAAAATGAGGAGTTGGATGGAAAAATCCAGTTCTTTTTAGAAGATTGATAAAGGTACAGCCCTTCCTGCAACTTTTCCCAATTTTTCAGTCTTAGGTTCTAAAGTGTGGCATAGGTTTTAAAGTGTGGCATGGGTAAGAAGGGGTACAGTAGTAGAATTTAGGACTTAGCAAATACATTCTCTATTTCCACTGTCTCAAATAAGGCTCATTATACAGCTTCACCTGCATTACTTGTCACTTAAGGGTATTTTGGTCTGTTCATGTCAGTTACTTAGATGTTCCAAGCTTTTGTGTTGGTCTCTGTATCCAGAGAGATAATTTTTCATCCATAAATATGTTATAATGATGTTGAAGTTTCAAGTCTGTGATAGATAATTAACTTGATTCTTGCAATGTCTGCAATTTATCTTTGCATACATCATTATTAAATGTTATTAATGACATCAAACAGATCATGCATTTGATATTCCAAACTTGAATATTGGTAAGACCATAAGCCTGTAGATTTTCATGCATTAAGTGGAGTGTATTCATGATGGTTTAAAGTAGAATGAATGCCAGATGTGAGAGTGTGCTTTACCATAAGGTTCCAATCAGGTGCATGGGCTGGTTTTCAGAGCTAGAAATCTGAGATTTGTTGGTGTTGTTTAGTTTTATATTGTTCAATTGACTGAAATTCATGGTTGTCAAGTAACATTTAAGTATAAAGCCCTGGACACCCATCTTTAATGACACTACTGATCATAAATCTGTTTTTCCATAGTTAGTAATAAAGGAGAACCACTAACAATTATCACTCTTTTGTAGTTTTGTGAATATGTAAATGTAGTTTCACAAAGAAGCATAGAACTTTAGTCTGTTTCAGTTTCCTGAGGAAGTGTTTGTTAAAGATTTAGAAGG